>NW_025937814.1:0-263243 GCF_000764305.2 Hyalella azteca | reverse complement strand
GTATTTATGTTCCTACAGGTGCTCGTCGTGCTGACCACCAACGATTGATGGAGACATTATTTATGTTCCTACAGGTGCTTGTCTTGCTGACCACCAACGATTGATGGAGACAGTATTTATGCTCCTACAGGCGCTCGTCTTGCTGACCTCCAACGATTGATGGAGGCAGTATTTATTGTGTCGATGTCTTAACCGTCAAATTTCATTTAAAAATAATCTAACCACTCGAAATAATAGGAGGAAAAAAAATTTGCGGCTAAATCTCCGCAGGATTAAACCATGAAATTAGCAGCAAATTGCATTGCTGCGATGATTCAGTAACACCCCTAATGATAATGACAGATAAATTTTCAATTCCGACGCTGATTTATGCGGCAGCTATTTGCAAAAAATAATGATGCTTTTCGAGAGAAGCAAAGATGATGGCCGCAGTGCACGGTCATTGAGTACCGGACCAGCTCTGGTCAGCTCATAGAGCATATTGCATTGAGCGATGCACTTCATGTCATTGCTTTGCAGTCGGCGAGAAAATGAGCAGAAAATTTTATAAAGGAGAACTCTCGATGATTCGGCGCTTCCATCTCCTTGCTGAAATATACGAGACCGCGTGAATATGAATGTCGCATGCATCACTAAATTGATTAAAAGAATCTTCATAATAATAACAATAATCTGTACTATAACTGCGATTAAAGCGCGTATAGATCACAAAGCAGGCATTTTCGGTGCGAATTCTAGGAAATGATAATATTAGGACTGATATATCTTGCACATTTGTACATTCTGAGCCAACTTATTCACACACTAGGTAGATATATCCTCCTTCACTAGGTAGATATATCCACCTCCTCTAGGTAGTTAGTTAGTTAGTTTAGTGGCCACATGTTTACTAGCGCTTCAGCTATTTAGCTACCTCGAACCGAAAGTCAAGATGAACATCACCAAAGAGGTGGAAGGTCTCAATTATCAAAAGTTTCTCAAATCAAAAAATTGTTCATCACCCACACGGGGCGGGAGGTCTCAGATGTCCAGCCTGCTGAAGCTGGCTCGAAAGAAGCAGCGTTAGCATCTCAAAGAGACGAAGTGACAAGGAGGGACAGGTGAAAGCAACAGAAACGAAGACACTCGAACAAGATATCCACTTCCTCTAGGCAGATACATCCACTTCCTCTAGGCACATTTATCCACTTCCTCTAGGCAGATACATCCACTTTCTCTAGACAGATACCATAGCCCTGCTCTAGCTAAGCATGCTCCTCTCCCCCCAAGCTCCTCCCTCTGCAGTGACGCGCCGAGAGCGACGCCCGAGCGCACCTGCTCAGCTCGTCTTGTCGGCATAAGACACTTCGCATTTTTTCATAACTATGCTTAGTAATTCTTAATATTTAATGTCACACAAATTGTTCTGAATTATTCTTGTAGGAATTTATAAGTAGTTTCAAAATATCATAATTTGACATTTGTTGATCAGATTAAATTTACAAGAGAGGTAAAGATATTTCAACCATCAAGCAGCTCTAGCACAACACTAGAACTCGGAAAGTTTAAAGTTAGACTGCAGAACAACAATATCAACATATATGATCAATGTAATCAGTGTGAAATTTGACACGGCAGCACAAGAGACCACGCGCAGCATTAGCCAGGCAGGCACTTCTCGTCCGAGTGTATTGGCTTTCAGGAGGTTTTCCTGGCAGCAACAAATACACTTCACTGCATCCCGCGTCTGCTGCAGAACCGTGGAGAGCTTACACAAGGGATATGTCTTAGCTACGAACTCTTTAAACACCAGCGTGTTGCTGAAAGCGAAGTGCTTATCCGGGGGATTTAGCTTCACTGCGAACTCTTCAAACACCAGCGTGTTGCTGAAAGCGAAGTGCTTATACGGGGGATTTAGCTAAACTGTTAACTCTTTAAACACCAGCGTGTTGCTGAAAGCGATGTGCTTATACGGGGGATTTATCTTCACTGTGAACTCTTTAAACACCAACGTGTTGCTGAAAACGAAGTGCTTATACGGGGGATTTAGCTTCCTTGTGAACTCTTTAAAACACCAGCGTGTTGCTGAAAGCGAAGTGCTTATACGGGGGATTTATCTTCACTGTGAACTTTTTAAACACCAGAGTGTTGCTGAAAGCGAAGTGCCTATATATACGGGAAATATATCTTCACCGTAAACTCCATACGCACCAGCGTGTATTCGAGCTGTGACCTAACACGCCTGCGAGTAGCTTCAATAGTGAAGTGCTTTCATGTGGGACGTGCCAGTAGAGCATGAAACTTCCACGCCATCAAATACATGATGAATATAGTGTTTAACGAAGAAAATCATAATAAAAAGACGAAGTCGAAGAAAATAACCTAACTTAAATGTCGAATATTATCATTACAGCCCGCCAAAGTCACAAGAATTGTCATAATGCCTAACACAATTGTCTCTCTTACTGATTACATACTTAATACGCAGCTTTGACTTTCAATTAGAAAATATCCGTGTAGAAGGAGGATGGATATGATGGTTTGAATACCAGATAAAGTTTCAGAAAATAATTTGAGCAAAGAACTTGCAATTCTTTGTTCGGTCATCTCACCCGCATGGTTTTCCATTATCGACGAAAATTTTTGATCGTTTAAAACCTAAAAATACTAACATACATGAATTTTTCATGTTTAAAACAACACTTAGGTATTACACTAAGATAATACGGTAACATCATCGAAATTTTTGCCATATTATTTCACGGTTCAGAGTACTCAAGTTTTGAGAGTGACAAACATGTGGAATAAAGGACAAACATATCCAGTGACTGCAGGGAGTCTAAAAAATACAGGTCGCTGGAAATAAGTTGCAGCGGGAAATAGTGGGAAAAATATAACCTCGGAGTTTTAAGAGACGGTTTTAAGGGGAACAGCATCAGCCTTCCATGCCGGAAAACAAAAGGCTAAGAATTGTCAGAAGGCACACTGTAAAAAATTGAATAATAAGAAGGGATTATATCTGCCGCACAGGACAAAATGTTACAACAGATCATAAATTATTGTCATGAGAACACGCTGTGCCCGCATGCTGTCAAAAACTGGCAGATGATAGCGAAAAAATACAATTTATTGCCCTAGGAGGCAGTTGCACGCCGCGGTGACGAAAAATAATGGAAAATTTGAGAAGGTATGGGACAATTTTCGCAAATAGCAAATAAATGACGAAATATTGCGAATTCAAAATCAAAATCTGACAAATAATAGTCTGAATCCTTCAAATTTCAGTTGAAGCAATTGCTGATAACATCCAAGTTTGTTAAAAGGCATTCCGAACGCAGCGTGTCGTTGAGATATGGCAGAGCGTTTCGAAGCATTGAAGAAAACTTGAAACCAATCATGCGAGAAAAATTGCGTAGTGCAGTATGAAAAATACTCGTAGCAGGCTCCAAAACGAGGACGACGGGATAACACAATGGGCAATTTTATTGCAAAGAATATGTCGTAGATTATTACAAGGAGCACATCGTAGAGTTCACAACGGTGCAGAATCGACGCCATTTATTATCACACTCGCGGTTGCAATCAAAGTATGATGCGGAGAGCAGAAGTGCCGCTCTTGGCAGCGATACATGCTGCTGCTGCTGCCCTGGCAGAGGAGCGGTACCTACACAAGCCACAACTACAGCAACACAAAGACCAACAAGCAAGTGGCCACACAACCTAGGTATACAGCTCGTAGGGTAGAAATTATAGTAAAGTTTATTCTAAACTTCTTCACGTGTGATTATCTCGGAGATATTGCAATAAAAATATTTTCTCAGTCATACCAGTGGATTTAAATCAAAAATTACTTTTTTGCATTTTTGGGCTTCATTAAACGGCCTAACAATCGTTACTCATATCAATACAGTTACAGCATTCAGAAAAGAATATTTTGTAATTCCAGGTACAAAAAGTGCTGCGTACGAATATAAATTTAAAAGCGAAATTCATTTTAAACACTTTTTCCCGTGGTTTATTGCAATTTACGTCAAGTCATGCCATTCATTTGAATAAAATTACAGCCTGAGTTCGCAGTGGTGGACAAATCGCTGTAGTTAAGAAGACCATTCGACCTGACCACCTTCGTAAAATATTTCTCGGGAATGCGCCGATTAAATGTCGTGATTCTGATATTAGAGGATGTACACATGCAATTAGATATATAAATGGAACAAATTTATATGGCTTATGAAAGTTTAGGGTTTTTGTCTTATTGGGTTATTTATCAAAGGTAAATTATTCGTTCAATAGGCTAGTTTAGCGAGAATAATATTTCAAAATCAACAGAAAAAATACACGGCACCTTTTGGTTTCAAAATGTTTTATTCTATACATTCTTCTTAATTTCTGAAGAGAGTGTTTAAAAGTCCTTGAATATAGCTGGGCTAAAGAATCTCGCAGGAAAACTATTAATTATATATATCATCGAAGAGTTGTTGAGATTATATTCATATGCAGATCGTCATCAGATATGTCTCGTGCAAATTAACTGCTAAGACAGTGAGATTATCGAAAAAAATCAGAAGGAAATTTCGAGCTTAGTCCAGAAGTGAAAATCTGCTTCGGATCTTCCTGGTCTTAAAACCGATGGAAACACATTCCACGTAAGGCTCTGTATGTTATAAATGCCCTGTCTTCAACAATTGCTTTCTACATTAAAATGTAAAGCATTTTAACCATTCATACGTACCTGGCATAGGATATTTAGAAATCAGGGTTTATATTTTAGCTCTCACCTCCAAATCCAGGCCGGATTCGCTTGTCGTAGTTCGCAAGAAGGCTGTCTAGGAGCTGGGTCACGTTGCGACTGAAGTCTTTCGCATTGTAGGTGCTGCTGAATGCCTCCGCCAGTAGCAACCCACTTCTCATGAAACAATGTTCCGAAGATTTCGTCGCTGCGGTGCGTCCAAAGAACGTTGAAGGGAAAACTTCGTTCGTCGGCGTCCAGTCGTTGTCGTCGGTCAGCGACCAACACGGATTGTGTACGTTGGGGATGCGGACGAAAGGTCCAATTATGAAAAGATACAACGCAAGGCATGTAACAATTAGCTTAAAATGAGAAAATATCGTCGGGAATGTGGGGTGGATTTTGTATCTGATGAATGAATTATCTGAATTTTTGTGTTTTATTTCATTTTGTCGCCTCCATCTTTCAAATTTGAGCTTAGTGATTCCTTCTCCAGCTATTTTAGATGAAACCTGACAAGCAGTCTTCTTCTGTATGGGTTGCGCAAGACATTTGAGGAGCCATTTGGCCGCGCTCAGCTCATCTACTTGACGCCGATCGTCGTTACCCTCCACTGTGGTATGATCCATTTGTAGCCTTATTGACATGCCTTCGTTTAAAGTTTCTCCAATAAGAGTTCCCCTCAAATTCTTAGCGAAAGATATGTCATTTTCAAAAAGACCTTCATCGCTTTGCTGTCGTGACTGCTGTTCACCACACTTGGCATCGATGTTCACTAAACCTTTCCTATACCCAAATGAGGCAATTCTATCTCCAATTTCAGAAATTTTATTTGAAGCTATTATCAGCTGCTCACTAGTTCTTACAGGACAAACGTCAATGTTCCTTCGCTGATATGCATGGCGAGCACCGGGTAAAGATTCATCGTGGTTCTCAGGTGAAGAGATCGATTTTCCGTTCACTCCGTCACAGCCTTGTAGCCTGAGGGAACTAACTGGTTCTTCGAAGATACAAGATGGAAATTCCGTTGCAAGAGAGGAAAAACGAATCTCATTTTCTTCCAATTCAAAATCAGCAACCACGCCGTTCTCACCGCTTATATTTTCTTGCGTGCTTATAGCTTTCAAATGAGCCGTTGGTATACCTTCCTGGCGGCTTCTGTGACCAAATTTCATATCGCTACGAAAACGTACGAATTGTAATCCATCATCCTCAAAATTTGGCTTATCTTCGCAGCTTTCACATGCACACGCTGCCATTTTTTTCATCCTATTGCAAATTCCGCTCCTTCTACAACTAAATTTTTTATTGATAAGTACTCACATGGTGCAGAATGGAAACACAAAAACTTACATTAAAGGAAAATTCTAATCAACCTGAAAAAGTAGAAAGCACTCGTCAGACGTTCTAAGTATATTGATGGAAGTTAAGGTTGTCATATTCATAAAATGTTCAACACGTTCTTTTTATTGGGAGATACTTATTCGAGTGAATGATGTGAGAAACAATTGTCATGGTTGTATTTATTCAATCGAAAGATATATTTTTTAGACGACGAGAAACATTAACCCTTGCCGGAGAGCATGGGTACAATTATTGGATCTAAACTTGGTACGTAATAACCTTGTAAAATTATGCAGTCTGACATGAGTTAAATGTGAGTCAATTCAATGATAGAAGTATTGAGAATTTATACGACTAAATGTTTAAGTTTCGGTTCAGAACCTAAATGGCCAAAATGAGACGAAGCGACGTGAAACGTTATCGACCAAAATTTTCGGGAGGGCGAGAACTATGATCGTCGTTCAAAAAGTGGTTTTCGTTTACGACAAGCAAGGCTTCCAAATTACATTACATATCTCACTAATTTCAGGAAGTAAATACATAAAAAAATTTTGAAAAAACTGTCTACACAGTCATTACTGCGCTGATTTTATAGCTTAATTTGATGCAGTGATTGATTCTGCACACAGTTGATATTCTTCGTGCCTCTTAAGCTGAGGAAGACCAAAATCTACCAAAATAATGTTAGGTTATGTTAGTTGAGTTAATAGTCAAGATAATATATTGGAACATAACTGCACATGTTCCCTGCCAAAACCGACGTCCAATTTCAAACTTCAATAACATCAGAAAGAACGTATTATTTTCTTCGCCGAAAGCCTTCTTACTTATGTCGTGACTAACTTCCTCATGAATTAAATTATAGCATTCTTCTTTAAACAGTAAATGTAATTATATTATTGTAGATTAAACATAACTTGATTTGGCAATACTATTAAGTAATCTAAAAATTGAAGCCACAAGAGCAAGGCCCGCAAAGAAAATAGACTGGTCACTGAACCGAAAAAATACGACTCAAGCCGGGACCGTAATTTTCCCCTGGAGTGTCATCAAACAATACTTTGACATTACCCGCTAACCGATCGAAAGAAAAACTTTTATTTTAAATCGAAAAAAGAACTGCGTTTGCAGTACTTTAATTTTAAGAATCACATGATTCGAAGTCATCCATGTTTGCCAAGCCGAGGATTATTGCCGTTTAGCAGTAATTTCAGGACAGCTTGCAGCATGTTCAGAACAAAAAAATATAACTCAGTGAGTGACAGAGAGCGCATTATCTCGGCGACGAATACATGGAGTCACGGACAGACGGACATACACAGACGGAAGGACGGACATGACGAGCACAATAGCGTCTTCTTTTCCATTAATGAGAAAATGCGCTAAAAACGTGTCGAATCTCAGTAGTATAATAATTTGGATAAACTAATTAGGTGAAACTAATTATGGCTGCATCAGCGCTTAGTGAAGTATAAAGTAACGCGCCAACGCAACTGAGGGCAGCTATAGCGCACTATATCGCGGCTGTAAAAACACGTTGGCAGAATGTCAAATAGTAATTAAATCTGCCTTTTTTTACTAATAGAAGATATAGAGAAACATGAATAACTACAGTAATCAGTAGTAAAACATTTTCAAATAATTATAAGTATTAATTTGGGGAAGCTGCAACATGAAAAGGTTTTGCAAATATTTTCGGGATATTAACTCTAGCATCGGCTGGATGAAAGAAAAAAATGTTCTCTTTGGTGACTATTCATCTGCGTTAAATAATAACCCAAAACGCTTCACTTTGTAATGGTGAAATTATTCGATCGTCGATCAATAATGAAAAGTTTGTCTATTAAGCCTATTACTAATTCTAGATCTATGAAAACATTGACTTTTATTCAAATGATAGAAATTATTACGGTTGAAAAAACTAAACTCTCCTTATCAATGTAAAAACTCAAAAACTCCAAACTACCGATAATTGTAACCCTCTAGACTACTCCCAGTTCGAACCGTTCAAACAAAAATCGGTTAAAACTCTATATAAGAAAAATTGAAAATTGAACCTGGATTGATGACAGCATTAACCGCTGAATAAGCGTCCAATTACGGATAATTCGCATCGCATTTGACATGCCAATTAGAAAATAAACTAACTCGACTTTAAGTTGATGAAAACACTAACAGGTTAAGAAACTCCAAAATATTTCATATTGAAGAAAACCACATCTTCAAAGAGATGTAGTGAAATCAGTCCGGCACGCGTCGAGGTAGCCAGAGCTCGAGCAGGCCTTGGCACCATGCAATCTCTCCACACCACAGCCAGCAAGCGACTGATCTCAGGTGTACCTCAATCAACAAGCAAGAATATTCTTTATGTTTCTTCCCAGTTGCCTTTAACAATTTAAAATAATATTAACACAGCATTGATGTAATAATTAATGCTAAAAGTAACTTAGAAGCTTTTAAAAAATAACTTTAGTTTAAAGTTTGAATCAAGCGCGAGTGATGATGCTGGAGACTCCCACCTGGCGAGACGGTCCGCTGGGTGTGACCTTTACCGCCACCACGCTTCTGGCCTGCCTTCTTAAACGCTGTATCTACGTATATAATGCCTAGATATATCCGTATAATGCATTGAAAATTTGTTTATTGATGGAAAACTCGATAATAGCAGTCGATAGTTCATGATCAAGCCTATATATATATGACCTATGATCAAGCATACATAGTTTAAATATATTGGTTTAGTATTTCCAGGATGATCATTTTCGATCAACATTACCCAATTTCAGCACAAAACGGATAAAATTGATTAAATTTGCAGCTACGGATGCTAAAGAATCACATTTATAAACTTTTATTGGATTGAAGTGACAGGAAGTTACTTGAGCACAAATTTCAGCAAGTGACTATGGATATTGCAGCCGTTAGTGTTAATTATTGAAGCACTTAGGAAAATAAAATAGTGGACATCAAAAAAAAAATTCCAATTTACCTGCTGAGGGAGTCACTTTCACTTCTCATTGATCATTTAGTTGGAAATTTAATTGATAATAACGCTAAAAAATGTACAGTAACTTCCGCCTACCATTCGCTCATGAACAGAAATTTTGTGCCTTCTCCAGGATGTCATATCCTCTGCTGTGCTTGAAGTTGTCGCCGAGTCATCTAGCAGCGGTAGAGTTAGAATAGAATGAGGGCTTCAATAAAATCAAGGTGCTTCTCGCAACAAGGAAATTCATCTCCACACAATTTAAGGTTTTATTATTGTTGATTAGTACAAATACAATTTCGCTGCTCATTCTTGATTTACTGTTCGTTTTAAGCTGCACGACTGTATTAAATTCCAATGGAAGATTTCATTGTAAACTTGAAAATTGCGATTAAACTGCTCGTAGATCATAATAAACCAAAATTGACCAGACTTAAGCATTTGAATTCAATCTTGATGCTTCAATTAATTTAGTCCGTCTTTTAGACATAAATTAAAAATTGTACCCTATGTTTGATAAGAAAAAACTATGTAAATAACAAATGAAATACAGCTTACATACTTGATATGTATGAGCCGATGATCTCGATTAAATTTTAATGATTTGAGGGAAATTTTGTCGCATTCAAGGTTTTAGTAACATTCAGAAGCATACAAGCCAATAGTTTTAAATTTTGATAATCAAATGAAAATAATAATTCCCAATAAGCATGTGGCGTCCTCTATGCAGGAGAAGGGAAACCCTCAGTTTGGCAGAGGTCGTCAGTGAGGGAGGGTTGAGGCGCGCGCTGCTCGCGCGAACGAGAACTCGGCTCAGCCATGTGGCTGATGTTGCCAGTATCTATAATACTGGCATTTTTCGCTTGTGATGGGTGAGTAATCGGAGAAATTTCATAGACTTAATTCTGTAAATGTAGGTTTTTTTTAATTACTTTCATTAACAAGCCTGTATGTAACCGCGAAAATTCAAGGCAGTTTTTTGTGTTGACGTAAAGGAATCGTGAAGTAATTGAGACTCAGAGGTGTCGAGCGACGGAGGCCAACAAGAAATTTGTGGGTAAATTTGGCAGAGATATCGCAGCAGCTGCCAGACTCGCTGTACACTTTGTTGCTATTGCACGAGTTGCCTCTTGTGGCTGCGCTGCCGCACCGCCCGCTGCTGAACCTCCACCAAATGATAGTTCAAAAACTGCCGCTGCTACAGCGCCAGCGCACGCGTCACCTGTTGCTTCCATAGGGATGAAAGCCTGCACTACCCCCTTTCATTTCAGCTCAATAATAACTGAAATTTAAGAAGGTATTAAGAAAATGGCGTAGTCATGGACGCTGAACACTGCACATAAGTGAACATCATTCGTCATTGAATAACCGGTGTATCCCTGTAGTCTCATGAGCTCTCAATATTAACTGTGTTAAATGAACGCTCTTGTCGGCAGCGTCAAGTAAAAGAATATAGTGAATTCTTGCGTTCCTTTCAGAATATTAGACTTATTTACTTCGCAGGCTTGCGGTGCGCAACAACGACGTTGGGCAGAGAATCGCGGAGTTGCTCGCCGACTATGACAGCAGACTGCGCCCTAACTTCGGTGGTGAGTGTCGTAAATTTGTCAATTGAGCATATAATTTCGGGATAAATTCGAAATTTTAAAAGAGGGCAAAAGAATATTGAACCGATTTATCCAACTATAAAATAACGCCCTAGTACTGGATTAAAGATTGATCATTACTTTTTCTTGATGCAGCCCGTCAGTGATGAATAACAATTATAATTGATGAATTCTAGCAATTATTTTTATAATTACAAAATTACAATTAAAACAATAGTAAATTGGGTCACGTGGGCTCGTCAAGCACGAGACCGAGTGAAATCCTATAGAATCTAAGTTCCGAGTTGCGTTGGTTGCTGAATAATGAAAGCTCTGTGCAGAATTTCATAAGAAATAGTTGCTCTGCTTTTTATTCTTAATTATTATATTCATAATTATTTATGGAACATATCATAAACCATGAGTACATATCCTGGTTTAATGGTGAGCAGTCATGCGTATACGAAAGTTGATCATTCAGACCAAGTCGATGAATTCTTGTTATTCTGCAAGAGGAAGGTTGTTTTTTAGAGCAGGAATTATGGCGCATCGATGAAATGAAAAAAAAACCATCGAGTAATTAAAGAGTGCCTCAATTCGCGTCAAGCTCAAGTTCCTAAAAAAGCAACTTGCTTTTTAGCGTATTTTCTCATTTATGAAAAAAATGCACTATCGTGCTCGCCATGTTCGTCTGTCCGTCCGTCACCACGTTTTCGTCGACGAGAAAATGAGCTCTCTGTCCCTCACTGCAGTGAGGAGTACTGAGTTATACATTTTTTTTACCCAAGGTGAGCCTTGCTACATCGGCATGGACATCACCATCGCGTCGTTCGACTCCATCTCGGAGGTGAACATGGTGAGTAAACTCGCCGTTGATAATGTTATTTAATGGCTTATATCTGCCGTAAGTCAACATGAAGTTGATCGTAGTGACTCAACGAGTTTCAACTACGGTGCTTTGCTGAGAGCTTGAACTTTGTGAAATTTTTAAATATTATTTTCTTCGTATGGCTACAGATTAATTAATGGCTTGCAGAGCCGTAGGCTTCCATGTTGCTCATTAAATATTTCTGTTCAAGGCTGCCAAATCGAGATTTATAAAGTTCCTCTGTAATCATGACGCATCGACATCGAGCTATGTTACCTCATGAAAGCCAAACCCTAGAGGATCTTTTCGTCGTTATTACATTCCATCAAAGTGAAGTAAAGAAGTTTAGTAGGTACAGAGCGATGGATTCTACCTCGTACGGTGTTAAGCACGTGATTGAAACTTCAAATAATGAATGGTAAAACATGTGAGAGGTCCCTTATCGGGGCTGTGTTGACAGAAGTGAGGTTGAAAACCCATCACTTAAAATCTTGAACCATGCACCAGCCATCTCTGTGCCAGGCATTGTGTGTAAAGAACTGGTATAAATTTGGTTTAATACGTACTGATCTTAATAGGAGACCAAAAATTAGTTTCACGTACTAACTCTTATCAGTCTCCGTTTAGATCCACCTTGTTTCTAGCATTGAATATTAGCATATCAATTGTTTCGTTATTCCTCTCATGTGCTAATAATTATATTCATGTTTTAGTTGGACCCATATAAGAATAAACGAAATTTATCCAAATCTACGATGAGACACAAAATTTCATAACTATATTTTTTGATAAGATCCAGTATGTGAAGAATAACGAAATTCAGCTGCAGCTTGCATGCAAATATGCTCATTAGAAGTAGGCTTGTGATTGAGGAGAAGTTCTGGGCCCAAATTTTACGACTGTCAGTAAGTTTATGCATGTCGATTCGAAAAAATCGACGTAAGTTCCTGTCGACGACTGGTTTTCGCGTGGATCGTCAAATAGTTGGTTGTGAGGTGTCCGCTTCATTAGTGTATTTTACGTTGTCATACCAGAGGCGCTAATAAGGACGAAGGACACGAAGGATCGCATGATGGGCAACACGTTTTTAATACTTACTCAAAATTTATATACCAAAAAATACATCTACCCAACATTTGGCTACGCAATGTAAAGCTACTCAAAATTCAGCTACACAACATGCAACTTCGTAACTTACAGCTGCATAACATGTTCGGCATCTCGAGCGGGAATTAAAAGAAACTTTGGGCCGAATATTACAGAAGTATTCTTAATTTGTATAGACATTCACCTACTGTAGACGCGCATTCAGCAAGACTTTGGAAGCATTGCCGAATGAGTTGTCATCAATTTTTTTCAAATCTTTGCATCAAATAGCTTCCCAATCACCAACTTCACAATACCTCAGAAAGTTTCTTTCTCCGCAGGACTACACCATCACAATGTATCTCAACCAGCGCTGGAAAGATGAACGACTAGCCTTCAGTTCAGATGATGAAGTTGTCACAATGCCGGGAGAATTTGCTGAGATTATCTGGGTGCCCGATACATTCTTCGCCAACGACAAAAGCAGGTATGCTCGAGATTGACCAAGTCGTCCAATTGGACGCCGCTGTGGTCTTACGGTGAAGGAAAATATTCACTAGGAGCTCAGGACTAGTACGAGTCATGAGTTAGTATATGAATTAGCAGACCTGTTTGCCGGATTCAGGAAGCATGCTGATTTACGCCTCTGTACACAGTTTTTCTCATCCCATCTCAGTTGTTAAAGGATGGGATCCAGTTAAGCAGTGGAACCAAACGATGGGTCCCTGATGCGACCTCATGGCGTAAAAGAAACTTAAGTTTGCAAACAGTCACTATGTCCACATAAAAATACTGACTTCTAATAGATCTCGAAAACCAATCAAAGCGTTCGTGGGAGCTTGAATTTAAAATAACGATAACGAAGCAATGATAAGATATTTATCGTTGCTTCGTTTTTATTTATCGTGGATGCAAAAGGTATCCGACAAAAAGGAAAAATTTTGTTCAATTAAAGCTTATCCAACAAAATAACATCAACAAACACTATTCTAACGTAAATTTACGTGGGAAATACAAATATATCAAACAAAATCAATAAATGTCGACTTAAAATTGCAATTTGTGAAAATCATGGTTCAAAAAGTATCCGACACTGTAATAATCCGGTCTTCGACCACCAAGCAACCAACCGGTAACCTCACCTAACGGTTCGCATTGACCATCTTTGTCTCACCTACCAATGACCGGAAGCTGAATTGGCTGCCCAATTGGCTGCGAAGCAATGCTTAAGGCGGGACGGGATTTATGACCAACTGCAAGTTTCTCAAAGTTTATTAAGTAACAAATTCAACAAGTAGTCTACTACGGAGCTAAGACGCGGAGGAGAGAGAGAGAGAGAGAGAGAGAGAGCGAGCTAGTTGAGGGACAAAGTTCTTGATCCTATGTAGGAGAAAAATGAACATCTAAATACGCTGGTAATTCAGACGCCTGATGACTACCCTACCAACGGCCTTACATGACACCACATTATTTCTTCATGATATAAGCCACCTATCAGTAAACACACAAAAAGTCGCAGTAACAGGAACACGAAATACGGTAACAAAATACAAAAGTATTTAATAGTAACACAAAATACGGCTCACCTAGGCGAATGTCAGGTAATCGGCAACAGGCCATGGGCCTATTTATTCAGTGCCGACACTTCTATTCACTTCTATTCCAAGCGAGGCACCAGTACGCCAGTCGGGATTGACCCAGCTGCTACTACCAGCCTCGGCCTACATCAGCGCCGGTATACTTAATCTATACGGTCTGAATGCAAGCAGGGAATTGGCAACCTACATACAACATTACAAACACATAGTAAACAAATTTGCTCAATTCCTCGTCATGTAACCTTTAGCAGTCAAAACTGCTTCTAACCTATTGGAATACTTGTTCACACGATTAACACCTATGCTATTAGGAATTTAGCCCACTGTTCTTTGCATATTTCTTTCGATTGGATAAGAATTCTTGGATCTCTCTCCTGCACCCTCTATTTTAATTCCCGCCACAGATTTTCAATCGGATTGAGGTCAGGTGATTGGCTTGGCCATTCCAATAACTCAATGTCTCGCCCCTAAAGCCATGCAAGAGTTGCCCTAGCCGTGTGCTTAGGGTCATTGTCTTGTTGGAATATCCAACTTCGAGGAAGGTTCAATTTTTTCTGCTGACTTCACGAGACATCTCACAAAATGCCCCGATACGTTTCGCAGTTGATAAAGCAGGCTGTATCAACCTCTATTTCCAATTCCCCAGGGTCTGCAGAAGATAAACAATCCCAGAGCATTATGCTGCCACCTCCAAACTTCACTGTTGGGACGGTATTCTTCGGGTGAAACACAGAATTCTATATCTGTCTCCAAACACGACTGACAGTTCCGACCAAATAACTCAAATTTGGTCTCATCTGACCCTAATAATTTATCCAAAATGCTTGAAGGTATACTCACGTATTCTTTAACGAAGTTCCGACGGTTCTTTACGTGAATTTCCTTCGAGAGAGGGGTTTTTCTTGGTGACAGAGAGTGGAATCCTCTCTTTCGAAGAACTGTCATTGTATTCTTGCAAAGTCCAACTTGATTGCTAGTCTTTTCGCAGTTCAGAGTGGATCAGTCGAGGATTATTTTGTACTTTTCGAACTAAACTCCTAGTTGTCCGGTCATGATTTTTTGTAGGACGCCCTCCTAAACGAGGCAGACTAATCGAAAGATGGAATGATTTCCACCTCCGAACATTATCACCAACTATCATATATTGAGATATTTGACACAGATGAAATTTTTCTACAGACTAAACTTTCTCTGTGTGGCAGATAATTGTTTTTCCGGTTCAGTCAGACAATTCTGCAGTTTTATGCATATTTGACGAGCGTAAAATCTAGGTCACCTTCTAATAACGATGCCAGTTAATGAATGACTGCATTCAGTATGACTTCTATGAAGTTCTTTTGCATTCTAGAATATTCCAACGTTTTCTGATTCTAGAATTTCCTCTGAACATAATGGATGAGAAATTATTGGCGAATCAAATTTTTTTACGATTTGTTGGATACTTTTGAACCTTGACTTTTACAAAATTGTAATTATCAAGTCAACATTTAACGATATCGTTGTTTTGATATGATATTTGTATTTCCCATGTAAATTTACATGAGAATATTGTTTGTTTATGTTATTATGTTGAATAAGCTTTAATTAATTAATAAGTTTTTCTTTTGTGTCGGATACTTTTTGCACCCACTGTATCCTGATAAAAAATACTGTAAAGAAGTTAAATAAAACTTGTTTGTCTGTCCCATCGTGCAGTAAACTGAACACCCATCAACCTAAGCAATATTTTTTCAGTTACCTGCACGACGTGACGGAGAAGAATAAGATGATTCGGCTGCATGGCGACGGCACCATCGCTTATGGCATGCGCTTTACCACGACACTCGCGTGCATGATGGACCTTCGGTATTTCCCTCTGGACATACAGAAATGCTCCGTCGAGATAGAGAGTTGTGAGTATCTTAGCACGATAATTCACCAGAAAAGGTTAAAATGAGCCCCATGTACACACCAAAACTCATAGTAGTAAAGGAGTTGCGAACACGAGCACACTTGTCTCGTTCCCCCACTGGAGACAAAATATTTTTTCTCCTTGGGACAGATTAATTTAATTTTAATGCAATGAAAGAATGAATACACATTAACAAAAAATTGAACGTTTTTGCAGCTACTGAAATGATGTATTGCGAAACAACATAAAAGAATGATCGAGACTAAAAATCAGGACGAAAATACATTTGGACGAAAAATACTAAAATATTTATGCAAGGAAGGTACCTCAGTTGCATAATGCTGATAGTTCTCCTGTTCTAGTTCTATTAATCAACTAGGTACTTAAATGGTAAGAAAACGCTCTAGAAAGTATTTTAAATAATCAAATCAATTCTATACCAAGAAGAAAATTTTCAGTTATGTTTTCGGGCTCCTGGTAAAAATCATTTTATACCTCGAGTCTTCATATTATAAAGCTTATTAAGCTTACCGGCCATGTGCGTACCAATCATAAATAATCGCCTAATTCTAATTAAATTCACTTGTTACAATCTCAGTGATGATTTGTGTAATACTTGTCATCAATTACTTTTTAGCCTAAAAAATTAAATGATTAAAGTGAAGTACTCATCAATACCGTACACATCAATAGCTATGCTCACAGCTCTTATAAAGGCGCTCATGAAACGCATTTTTTATGATTTAGGAAACCAATGCATCGGATGTTTATTGAAACGAAAATTACGAGAATAATCTTTGCTCAGTCTTCCTAGATAAATGATGAAACTTGCCAGGTGCCGAATTTGCATAAAGACCTACACGAAATTAAAAAAAAATATTATGTCTTTGCAGATGGCTACACCTTAGCGGAAGTGGTCATGTACTGGCAGGATATAGCGGTCGTGGGCGTAGAACAAGCTGAACTACCGCAGTTTACCATCGTGGGATACAACACCACGTCCCGTATTGAAGAGCTCGCTACAGGCAGTTACGGTCGACTGGCCATCACCTTCGAGCTGTCCAGAAACATCGGATATTTCATTTTCCAAACTTACCTGCCGAGTATCCTTATCGTAAACTTATCATGGGTCTCCTTCTGGATCAACCATGAATCAACTCCCGCTAGATGTACTCTAGGCGAGTCTGAATGAGGCTAATATTCATTATAGCGAGTGTATTGCAGTATTGAGCGATGAGGGGCCAACTTGGGTTTTATTTGGAATTCGATTTCTTTACCATAATAAATAACCAAAATTGATTGTGGTACAAAATTCATAGATTCAAAATTAAAAAGCAAAGTATAGGGTTATTTTAAGTGATGGATCTAATTTAATAAATTAGTAATTATTGAAGTATAGATTAAAAATTAATAATTTATGCACAAATGGAAAGAGAAATATTCAATTTTTTATATATTTATAAATTTTCCATATGTCTCTCTTGTGCTTCACGGCAAACATCTAAACGGTAGCCAAACTTGTCCCATACACGAGAAAGCATATCTTCTGTTACTGAGTGCACCGTGGCAGTGATACGGTTCTTCAATTCATCCAGAGTTGCTGGTAGAGGCGGGACGTAAACAGAGTTGCTGGTAGAGGCGGGACGTAAACAGAGTTGCTGGTAGAGGCGGGACGTAAACAGAGTTGCTGGTAGAGGCGGAACGTAAACAGAGTTGCTGGTAGAGGTTGGACGTAATTAAACAGAGTTGATAGTAGAGGCGGGACGTAAACAGCTTCATAGACGTAACTCCATAAGAAATGGTCACATGAGATCAGGTGATCTCGGTGGCCAGAAGTGTAGAGCCAAATCTTAATTTCCTTTGCGTCCTACCCAATGCTCAGGAAGTGACTGATTAAAAAAGTTCCGGGTGTCTAGATGCCAACGGGACAGCAAGATGCCAAGGTTAAAATTTTTTGTAATATTTCTCTTTCCTTTGGTGTATAAATTACTCATTTTGAATTTATGCTCTAGTATGTTCGACTTTGCCAAATTGGGTCCATCACTTATAATGACCCTGTACAATACTTGAAATTTTGAAATGGCGCGTGGCACTGCGTGAAAAACTACGGTATTGTTTATGGAATAATGTACAGAAATTTATTTGTCCTGTAACGTCTTAACTTGGTTCAGGCATCACGACCGTACTCACCATGACGACCATCAGTACGGGTCTGCGGGCTTCCCTACCTCGCATCTCTTACGTGAAGGCTATCGACATTTACCTCGTCATGTGCTTCGTCTTCGTCTTTGCAGCCCTGCTAGAATATGCTGCCGTTAACTACAACTTCTGGAGTCAAAAGTGAGATACACTAATAAAATTTTACATGTGATCAACTATTGAGGTTAATGTATTGGTGTACTATTTTACTCACTGTTTCATCATCAGCTCGTGAGATTCACGACAGATAAATTTTAGAATTAGTTAATCAACACACCGAACTACTCATCTGACGACTATTCTTTCAACCTAGTGCCCATATGGCTCAGTATTTTATAGCAGGCTGACGATGGGAATATAAACATTTTTAGAAAAAGTTCTAAAAAAGTTCCTCAAGCTCTGCAGCATATCGTGCTAGTAGCCGTGGATCAATGAATAATCTTTACTGAGTAAACTTGTTTATTACATGTTAGGATGAAGAAGCCTACAAAGGTTAAGCCAGCCAAGGTTAAGTCTAAGCATGCTCCACTCCTTCCTCCGCCTGGCAAGATGGACGGCGTCGCCAACCAACCTCATGAGATCATCGAATTACAGGATGCCACGAGTCCGATTCCTTCGATAAGGTGCTTAATTAGTAACTGAGTCCACTCATTAATACTTAGTCCACTCATTTATAAATGAGTGGAAGATCATGATGGACTTAGTGCATTCAAGAGCCTTGTTGTAGTGGGTGCTCCACTCCATCTCGGAAATGCCCAGAAATGAGTTTTTTTGATGCTACACTTTAACACTTTGAAAAGGGCAATTATGATAACGCAATGTTATTGAATGTAGAATGTCGTAAAACGCAAGTTATTGGTTTCAGGGAAAGTTAAACATTTTCTGTAAAATGAGCAGGATTTATAGTGGATCATCATTGATCATTGCCTCATTCATATTCCTTCTGTGGTTTGATAATGAATAAAAATAATGTTCACTTATTTGGTAAATCCCGATACAGCAGTTTTTCATGTAACAAGTTATACGCATGCTGAGTTAACCACATTCTACTCCAACAGACATCGGCACAACTCGAAGCTTTTCAGCCGGGAAAGCAGTTTGCAAGACCTCAAGTTTCCATCATCTTTCCGGATCAACAGGAACTACATGTCGTCGCGTAGCCTGTCGAGCCTCAACAAGCAGCTGTCGCAAAGGAAACTAATTGACACTATTTGCAAAGGAACTGCAAAGGCCAAAGCTAGCATCCCTAAATTAACAGATGTCAATGTCATCGACAAGTACTCACGTGTCTTCTTCCCCATCTCTTTCATGATTTTCAATATAGGATATTGGGGCTTTTACTACTCATAAGGCTAAACTTGAGGCAAACCGAAATCACTGTCTTCCAGCCCCCAAAAAATATTCCTCAAAAGGCTCATATTACTACCGAATTATAACCTCGATGCCAGTCTAGTCATCTCTATTATCAATGAGAAATTTTTTCACCCATCGAAACTTCTTTGTCTGTTCCAAATATCGTGAAGAAATGTTTATGACGTCATGAGGAATTGCTCTGACATGCAGGATCTCATCGTAGATAGATTATTTTTAACCATTTTAACCATTGTCAATTCCAAAACAGTCATTTGCCTTCTTAATATATAGATAAATTAGTCCATGTAATCACAGATAAAAAGTGAATTTTGTATAGCAGTGACATCATTCTAATAAAAAAATTAAAACTCAAAAACTTGCTGCCATCGAACTCTAAAAAGCGATTTGTGCTAATTCACTAATTTAGTTAATTGCTCCAAATACAACGGTTCATAATTTTGTTTCTTGTAAATAATGTATAGCAAATGTGTTTGGTAAGTTTCCGCATTAAAATCTATTCAAGTAACAGAGAATAAAAATTTAGAGATTGATTTCTTCGAGTAATTAAGTCTATTGAATTGACTGTTTTGACCATTTGTTGATAATTGCTTTGATCGAAAAAAACCTCACGAAATACCATATTTAGGCTCATTTCAGAATAAAATTGACAATCGGAATGCATTATCTCCCGAAAATTACGTATTTAATGTGTTTCCGCTAACAATTTTCCTATTTTCTGAATTCGACAGTTGATCACGTAAAATTTGATAATGAGTGAAGTCTCACAAAATTATATTAGGTGTTGAAGCTATGTTGATTCTTTGAATGATCGGCTGAACCTGCGTAATATTTGTTTCACTTCCAAAAATGTAAAATGTTCTCGAAATCAAAATCTAAAAGTTGTATATATCAAGCCAAGTTCAGCCTTTCCACCATAACAGTTCATGACCCTTCAATGAATATTATTGGATAAATACAAGCTAATTTTTGTTTCAAAATAATATCACTGGAATTAAGAGTTTCTAAAATGAATTTGATAATTTATAATTTGAATATTCAATAATTTTATCTTCTAAGCCACAACAGTGTTCCATTTACGTATGACCTCGTTGACTGTGTCTGTGTTCGCAGTGACTTTCGGTGTCAAATATAGTATGTGATTTAGTAGATATGTGTTGTGCCTCATTATTTACCCTTTTTAAAACATTTGGTTTACACTCGAGAACCAATCAAATAGCTAAAAGATTTTCTTTCTAACAGAAGTCAAAATCGTGAGTAAAAGACTATTAGTAATATTTTTATTAGTTTTGTTATTAGCGCACTACTGTGTCACGACTTCAAGCCGACATTGATTTTAAAATAAAGATATGAACATTTGGTTCGCAATGTTACTTCTGTTTTCTTATTTTATTTAACTCTTTACCGCCTTACATGAGTAACTGAAGCAATATTGTCACAAGCCTTCTTCCCAAATAGGAGTGAGCGCAAAATTACTTGCACTGATGTATATAGTGTGAGCAAAATTACTTGCACTGATGGTGGCCGCCACGTACGACAACTTTAAAATGTTCTCTGTATAATATAAGTTGAAATTAATGTTCCCGGAGAGTGACAGACGGCGGAAGAGGGTTAATGGGACCAATTATTACTGTTATTATTCTACGGAGCGGTTATCGTGGCGTCTGGTTCAAACAAAATTCGAGGGCACATTACACGTAAGTTAAATAGCAAGAGAAAAATAAGTTGACACGAAAAATGATGAAAACGGCTAAATATTACTAAACACTTGATTTTTAGAGGCTCCACGTTATAGATTAGGCGACGGCGAAAAACCTGCAAAGCAGGAGCCGATGTTACGGAAGGTGGCAGACAGTTCCAGGTTCTGGAGAAGGCAGATGCGACCGCAGCCTCTGGTATTGTTAAGGACTGGCTAGAGGGGTTACTGGATACAATGAATATGATGATTTTCAAGTGCATTTAATTCGATAAAAGACTTGATAATATAATATCATGTGCGCGATAAGTCAAAATCAGTGCTGTACGACGATATCTTAAGCTATAGAGAACTCGGCACATTCTTGGCTAACTTGATTTGAATGAAAGTAAGAGCCTTGCAGTTTACCGATGTCGTGTACCAGCGTTTTTGCTGAATTGAACAATTATTTTGTCTCGCTAGGACACTGGTGACCTGGCTGAAAATTTGGGCCCTGCAAAAAAGCAACAGTCTGAGTTGTATGGTCATCGACAGGGATGGATCATAAAAATATTGACAAAAAATAAATATTGTCAATGCTGACACTATTGAAAATTGTACTGACACTTCAAATGTTAGTGTTGAGACACTTTACCCCACAACTTTCATTCATAATGATAATGAAATCGACGATGATGAAAGTTACATTTATTATAATGATACTGAAAAATAAAAACCATTCATATGGTAATATTGTAATAAAGTTGTCTGAACCGCATAACAAAAGTCAAAATACTGCTGCAAATGCTGCCAGTGTAGCACAAAAATTGCGCCGCTTCATTTAGTCCGTCTGGGATGTGCAATTTACATACTCCAAAGCACCAGCGTATCAAATAAGAAAAAAGAAATCCGTTTTTAAATTTACCACCTTATTAATAAATAAATTCTAGTCTTAGATTTCAAGGACAACGGCTAGTAAATCAGTGGTCTAATCTTCGCCAGAATCTTCCTTCATTTGGATGAATTCTGAATTATCCTCTGATAAATCATACTCGTTGCTGAAAGTTATTACTTTCACTGGGGCAATTTTATAGAAGTTATTTGTATTTTCTAGTCGTAATCGTGGTAAATGGGATGGACTTAAATACACCTGTTGAGTAATGATTAACCAGTAATAATTTTTTACTTAAACGTTTTCTTCGTAACATACGAGTCATTATTTGAGCCAAGAGTGTAAATCGTAACTTCGAGCTGACGTTGATAGAATATTACCTCAAGTATACATCATCAACAATATTCAAATTTCAAGCTGAAATAAATTGTATTCGACACTCAAAATATTCTAATTTGATGAAATTTACATATTCCTTTTTTTAATTTAGTCAATGGGACAAATCACGATCATCCTTGCATGAAAAATTTTACTGTGTTTTGGGTAAACTCTTGACATTTCACGGAATTTCATTGCAAAAAGCTTCTCCTTTACGAAATAAGATGTCAACTGAAACCTGAACATTAATAATAATTTTGGCAGCGTAACATTATGTTAAATATATATTCAGAACACCTTCAATGGATGGTTTAAAATCGATTAAAAAATTCACTATGAGTTTTGCGAAGGCGGGTCTAAAGTTCGTTAAGGGTTCACTCAAAACTCCGCGGACTTTACTACCACACAGTCAAGTATCCATAAGATGAAATTGTTACAAGGGTGCAACGACATAAGGGGGATTTGTACGAAAATTTTATGCAATAATTTTAATAGCACCTAAAGAGCGTTTCCGATAACTTTTTCAATATTTTGTAATGATATTACATGAAAACTAGGCACTAACACTTATTTCTTGTTTACAACGAAACTGCTTCTTAATTCATTTCGTCTCTCCAAATGCGTTGTGTCAGTAGCATATAAAATCCTTGTGTTTACCTAACGAAAATATTTGCAAGGAAAAGTGAGCGTTGTTGGCTAATTAGAACGATCTTGTATACAGAAGTCATGTACAATCTTCTATGGTCAAAATTGCTTTCCGATTAGTTTCTAAAAAATACATGTAATTTATTCACATTTAACCTAAATGCATTCATGTAATAGACATCTTATTCGTTTACCAGCCTCCAGTGAATTATTTAACAACGCAAAATAATAAATGTTTCTGTAATGTCTTTTCAGTATCACTTAATGTGTGCTTATTTATCCATTTTTGTCGCATTGATTCATTCCTACACTCATTTGAATGGAAACCGCTTTATCACAGGCATGTGGCAGCGTCTGTACAGAAGTGGCAGCTTACGTGTAGTCGAAACAGCTGAAACGGGCTTCAAACACTATTATACAGCGATTTTCGTATTTGCTCGACTTTCCATGCGATGCATTCTGAATTTGAATTTTTGGGCAATATCTTCTCGCTTACTGGATTTCCTTCTGGCTTGGTGTTTACCAAAACTAAGAACATCATGTCTAAGCGAAACAGTGAAGTTGTTCCAGAGCCTGATAATAGAAACGTTCTTTATTATTCTCTTCCATATTTCGGCCATGCGACCGAAGTTATGTCAAAAGATTTAAAAGATTTGTTTATGAAATACTTTTCGGACATTAATCTTCGTATCTTACTGGTCAATAATTTTAAAATAAGTTCGTTTTTTCATAATAACTTCTAAAAATGAACAAAAACGTACTCCTTCCACCCGGTCATGAGCAGAAATTCAGGGACCTTATCCGGATGTCGTAAGTTTTATGTATTCTGCCTGAGGTTACGGCTTGATGAGGCGGTAGTTGACCACTGTCTGTATGTGGATGCAAAACGAATGGATTTCATGAAGTCATAACAATGAAAAGAGACTCCTAAATACCGAAAATGAGGGGTTCAGTAACTTCCAGGTAAGAATATTGCCTCTGACGAAGTTATTCATTACCACATAATATATTACATACATTTGTTCAAATTCGTTGATTAATACAAACTCAATTTCATTGCTCGTTCTTAATAAAAATTTTATTGTACGCTAAGCGATTGTGGTAATTTTAACAGAAAATTCAATTATAAGCGTGCATATTGTGGATTTATTATTTCGTTGATCATAAAAATACCTTTAACGTTGCGCACGTTCAAATTGAACTAATGAAACGGCAATCGTATTAAATGGGGAAATTTGACCGGCTTGCAATACTTTGAATCATAAACTAGTGATAATTTGCAGCATTTATCTCAAAAATACTTCCTTCTTTTACGGAGCTTTCTTTATATGCCTCTTCACCCGATCAAGCACAAGAGAATAATCACCTTAACATTAATCGCTTGCATTAATCGCTTGATGAAGATTTTTCAAGTGTACCTTTGAAATGATCAGACGTGAGCGAAGGAGTACATTTCTGATGCATCCGTTTATTTTGGAAGTTTTCTGACAATATTTCAACATTTGAGTGCAGTATTTGCTATCAAAAATTATGTAAATAGCACGTGAAAGATGAATTAAAATAAATAACATATTAGCCCTGCATATTAATTCGACTTGAGCGTAGGTCTTGATTACTTTTGATTGAGGAGGGAAATTTCGCGGCATTCGAGGTTGTGGCAGCCCCAAAAAATCACATATGCTAATATTTTATTTTTGGAAACTTCAATAGCTAAGTGAAAATAATAATTCCCAATAAGCATGTGGCGTCCTCTATGCAGGAGAAGGGAAACCCTCAGTTTGGCAGAGGTCGTCAGTGAGGGAGGGTTGAGGCGCGCGCTGCTCGCGCGGACGAGAACTCGGCTCAGCCATGTGGCTGATGTTGCCAGTATCTATATTACTGGCATTTTTCGCTTGTGATGGGTGAGTAATCGGAGAAATTTCATAGACTTAATTTTGTATATGTAGGTTTTTTTTAATTACTTTCATTAACAATCCTGTGTGTAACCGCGGAAATTCAAGGCAGTTTTTTGTGTTGATGTAAAGGAATCGTGAAGTAATTGAGACTCAGAGGTGTCGAGCGACGGAGGCCAACGAGAAATTTGTGGGTAAATTTGGCAGAGATATCGCAGCAGCTGCCAGACTCGCTGTACACTTTGTTGCTATTGCACGAGATGCCTCTTGTGGCTACGATGCCGCACCGCCCGCTGCTACAGCCCCTGCAGCGCCTGATGCAAACGTGTCACCTGTTGCTTCTATAGGGATAAAAGCCAATACTGCCTTTGTGCATTTCAGCTCATTAATAACTGAAGTTTCAGTAGTAATTAATATGATAACCTAGTCATGCATGCTAAACACTGAACATTATTGAGCATTTTTCGTCATTGAAAAACCCATGTATTCCTTTGATCTCATGGGCTCTTAATATAAAAGTGTTTTATGCCTGCTCTTGTAGGCAGTGTCGAGTATTCCGTTCCAATCGCCAATATTAGATATTATTTACTTTCCTTCAACCTAATATCATCAAATTTACTACTTATATATCTTATTATTTAGGTTAGGTTTTCTGTTAGCTTCCCCAATAGAAATCTATAACTATGCCAAAATTTTCAGGGTTTCCATGTGCAAAAAAAATATTACCCGAATTACTCGCACCTCGTTCGTTCAACCGCGTATCGCTTAACAATTATTTGCCGTGTTTGAGCAGCTGATCGATAGTTTGGTGAGTGAAAAATTACATATTATATAATAATATAATAATACTAATATAATAATAATAACATAATTCCAGACCAATAAATGTTGCAGGCACGCGGCGCGCAACAACGACGTTAAGCAGACCATCGCAGAGCTGCTCACCGACTATGACATCAGACTGCGCCCTAACTTCGGCGGTGAGTGTCGTAAATCTGCTCATTGACTCCTTGATGAATAGTAGTCAGTTATGTCTATGTGATTACTAATGTTATTACAAAAAGTAGTCATTCTTTAGTGATTTTAAACAACACTGAATGCTGCCACTTGATCCCGTAAAGCACGTGACCGAGTAAAATCCTATAGGATTTAAGGTCAAAGTTCCGGCTATTGTTGAATAACAAAATTACCGTTGGAATGTAATTAAGGTATATTTATTTAAATAGTTTTTATTTGATTCTTAATTAGTATTTTCCTAATTATTATAGGAGTCTCTTCGAAACTATATGAGTATATATCTTGCTATATTGATGGACAGGTTTGAGTGTACAAAGGTTGGTAACTGAGGCCAAGTTAATTAATTAATGCATTTTTGTTAATCGGCAAACCGAAGGCTGCTTTTCAGAGCGTGAATTATGTAGCATCGAGTAAATAGGAAGCATCGAGAAGTTGGGTATGCCTCAATTTCTTTATAGCAAGCCTAATGTGGGTTGAGAAGAGCTCATGTATGGGGAATGTAGGCTCTGCCGAAAAACACTTTTTTCTGGTACAATGTAACTCTATTTTGACTCATTAATGGGTTATTAATATTTGACATTATTTCAATTATTAGACATTATTTCAAAGATAAGATTAGATACTTTCGAAATTAGCGACTTATTTTCAAACAGTGACTCTTGGAAAGGTTTGCAAAGTTTGAACTATGAAAGGTTACCTCGTATTCAGGATTAACTCGCTCCACCCGAAATCGTCTATGATAAAATAATTCGACCAGATCGTTTAGTATCAAAATTATATTAGTGAAACATCATAAATGTCAGCAACTTATTTCTTCTTGAAACCAATCAAATAACTGCGTTGGGCTCAAATTTTTACTGGAATATATTTTTGAGCTTATTTTTTTAAGATGCGGATGTTAAATAATATCAGGATTTTCTCTCAAAATTTACTGCGGGCTACGATGAGTTTTGAATTCCTGCAAACTAATTTTAATTTTCTCACATTCATAATTTTTAAAAATGTTGAAAATATCCAAGTAAATTTAGAGAATTTTAAGAATGCAGATCTGTAGACAAAATTTCTATGAGTATAAAAAAATGTTGAAATATTCTTGTTCAGTCTTTTTAACATTTGCAAGTTCTTAAAGAAAAACTTTTGCTTTTTTACCTAAGGTGAGCCTTGCTACATCGGCATGGACATCACCATCGCGTCATTCGACTCCATCTCGGAGGTGAACATGGTGAGTAAACATCTCCGTTGATAATATTATTCAATGGTTTATATATGCCGGAAGAGCATGAAGTTCAAAGAGCATCAATTATGGTGCTTTACTGAGAGCGTGAACTTCATGAGATTTTTATATATTATTTTCTTCGTATGGCTACAGTTAAATCACTTTAATGGCTTGCAGAGCCGTAGGTTTCTTTGTAGCTCATCAAGTACTTCTTTCGAATTCTGCCTAATTAAGATTTTTAAAGTTTCCATTCAGCTACGCTACATTATGGAAGTCAAATCCTACAGGATATATTCGTCGTCATTGCATTGCATCAACGTGAAGTGATAAATTTAAGTAGAACATAGCGATGGATTCCATTTCGTACGGTGAAAAGCACGAGATTGAAACACAAAATTCTGATTGGTAAAATAAGTGAGAGTTTCGTTATCAGAGTGAGGTCGAAAACCCATCGCTCAAAATCTTGAATCATGCACCAGCCACTTCTGTGCCCAACATTGGTGTGCAAAGAACTGGTTAACTGGCTTCTCGTGCACATATGATTCCATCCCTTTAATGCTGTAATAGGAGGTGTCGTCAGGAGCTTATGTCATTCAATAGATCGAACATTTATAGGCCTACGACACTACACAACCTTCGAATTCGCTAGTCGTTTCGTTAAGATATTACCTATTCGAAATTTACCCCAGTTCCTCCGATGATTCGGTGAGCTAATTTAGTCTAATGTATTTATTTTGTATGTAATATTCTTGAACCATATTGTTGAATACCACGTTAACCTGTTTATCTCATATTACAAAATTTTCGTGTTTTTATGTGCAGAATCTCACCATCAATAAACCTGATAAAAGTATCGAATCATCTTGTTATTTTCACGAAACTTTGGGGAAACCTTTATACTTAGATCCATCATGTTTATAGCATTGAATATTAGCATATCAATTGTTAAGTTATTCCTCTCATGTGCTAATAATTTCACTCGTGTTTAAATTCGGCTAGTATGAAAAATAACATTTATCACAATCTACAATGAGATAAAAGTGTTCACAGCATTTATTTTGATATTCATCTTGTATATGAGGAAGGACGAAATTCAGATGCTGCTTACGTGAAAATCTTATCAATAGCAGTTAGAGAGGGGCTAATTATCCGGCCGAAATTTTGGGCCCAAATTTTATACTAGTCAGCAAGTTCGCGTTGATTTGACAATTCGACATGAGTTCGTGTCGAGGACTGATTTTCGCGTTAATGGCCAATTCGTTGGTTGTGAGGTGTCCGCTTTATCAGGGTATTTTGCGTTGTCAAACTGCAGCGCCTGGTGGCAAACGCGAACGATCGCATAATGGGGAACTCATTGGTAATTTTTACTCGACATACAGCTGCTCGACATATACAGCTACTAGACATTCGGCTACTCAACGTTCAGCTACTCAATATTCAGCTTCACAACATATAGCCGCACAGCATTCAGCTACTCACATATAGCCACACAAAATACTCTGTCATCTTGAGGCGTGAATTAAAAGAACCTTTGTGTCGAATAAACCTTCAGAATATACAAAATTCAGACTAGTATTCTGAATTTGTATAGATATTCATTCATAGTAGACACGAATATAGCATGACTATCGGTAGAACAGCCGAAGAAGTTTGCAATTATTTCTTTACCTGCTCTTTGCCTCACTGTTCTCCAACTGTAAGCATAGAAAAGATATTTCGGCACAAACAGCTTCCCAATCACCAACTCTACAATACCTCAAAAAGTTTTTTTCTCCGCAGGACTGCACATCACTGAGTACCTTCACCAGTTTTACCCCAAGTACCTGTACCTGTTTTAGTTCCGCGGATCCACATCCTCATTGTTTAAGCAAACCGGATCTTTAACAATAGAACAACATTGCAACTATGTATCGGAGACCTACATTTCTTCCGAGTGACTAATTACCACCCTGTAAGATCTCTTATTTCCACAGGACTACACCATCACTATGTACCTCAACCAGCAATGGACAGACGATCGACTGTCCTTCAGTTCAGACGACGAAGTTATCACCTTGCCGGGAGAATTCGCCGAGATGATCTGGGTGCCCGACACGTTCTTCGCCAACGACAAAAATAGGTATGCCTGAGGTGGAACGGTTCATCAAATATTCTTCAAGAGGAAATGGTTTACTAAGAGTGCAGGAATTTTGTTAGAAATTTAGCTGAAAACTGTTTGCCGGATTAAGGAAGCAGTCTGATTTACGCCGCTGAACTCAGTTTTTATTCCCCCATAAGTTGTTCAGCGATAAGGCCTAATTAAAGGGTGGGACCTAACAGTCACTAGTTTCTCCACATAAAATATATTGACATCTAATAGATTTCGATAACAGTCAACAGTCAATGAGTTACCGGGAGTTTAAATATCCAACGAATTATTCAAAGAGCAATGATGAACATGCTTTTAATGCAGTTAAATCGTCATTTGCTTGTTTTTTCAATCAAACAGTAACCTGAACTCCCACCAGCCTTAGTAATATTTTTTTCAGTTACCTGCACGACGTGACTGAAAAGAACAAGATGATTCGGTTGCGTGGCGACGGCACCATCACGTATGGCATGCGCTTCACCACGACACTCGCATGCATGATGGACCTTCATTATTTCCCTCTGGACATGCAGAAATGTTCCGTCGAGATATTGAGTTGTGAGTATCTTAGCACGATAATTGACCAGAAATGACCTCCACGTACACACAAAATCACGCCGTTAAAGAGACCTAAGTTTGAGAGTATTCTAGTAGTGAGGGAATGGCGGGCACGAGCACACTTGTCACGTCCTCCCATTTAAGCCCAATAATTATACTCATTAAGAAAGATTCTTTTAATTCTATTACAATAAAAAAATGAGTATGCATCATCACTGAAAAATTGAACGTGTTTTGCAGCTACTGAAATTATGTATTGCATATCAATATAAATGAATGATCGATACTTAAAAATAATACATATTGATAAAAGAAAGTTACCTAAGTTGAATAAAATTATAATCACTCTTTTGTCTTATAAGGTAGCGAGATCGGAAATTTGATTTGTCTTATCCATGCTTCAGAAGCAGCAAAATTACATGCTGGTGGAGCGTTGATCTGAGCCAATGCCGTTGCAACTGTTAATTAACAAACTGTTAATAACTGTTAACACAAGAAACCTGTTAATAACTGTTAAGAGAAGAAACCTGTTGATAACTGTTAACAGAAGAAAACTGTTAATAACTGTTAAGAGAAGAAATCTGTTAATAAACATTTAGCAAAACTAAAATGACATAACACAGCAATGGAATTTAGAACGGAGTCTAGTGTATGGTTACTATGGTAGGCTGCACCATATCTACCGCCAGCAGGGAAGTTGAATGCTTGCCGACGCCAATTCTTAAAACTATTTTAGCTTCTCTTGTCTTGAAACTTAATACTTGGCTCAAATAGATGATGTTTTTACAGATATTGTGATTTGTAGACATCTAGAATAGTTCAACACGTGCAAAGTCAGTGGGAAAACAGTTACTTAAGGTTTCCTACTTAAGATTGTGGCTCACGTAGTAAAAACTTATGAAGTAGGAAAAAGTCAACCGAGATGATCGATAAATTGGTTGACTGTGTGGTGCAGTTATGGGAGACTCTGTCTCTCGCACCCAGCGCCCAGGTTCGAGTCCCACTGAAGACAAGTTCTACCGGGAAGCTCAGCTCATGGTTAACTCAGCCATTCATTCAACTCTGGTTGATAAATGAGTACCTGGCTTGTCCAGGGTGTTGTGTAATGCAACCAAATGGTTCTGGCGGGTCAGCGAGCCAGTGATGGTCGTGGAACTACCAGTGGCACCGAATGCCCGGAAAAACTGACCTATCACCGCCCCCCTCCCTAGTCGCCACTACCAGGATGGGCTATAACAACAACAACACGTATAATCGTAGCCGAAATGCTCGCAACCGTAATTTACCCACAACTATTCTAAATCGATCGTTCATCGGAGGTTTCCTTTCACCTCATGCATTTACAGAACTGCGCCGTATAGGTGATTAAGCTCTGAATATCCTGATTCATCAGAACCGTTGAGATACGAGATCAAGTAAATACAAAACTTCACCATCGAGATCAGGATTAGAGTTTTGTGTTCCGGTGATAATCCTCACATTCCCGACTCTAGGATTATGTACTTTCGGCGAATTAAACTATCTTCCAGAGTAGTGACAGCAATAGGTATTTTACCATTAATTGGATGTTAATTCAGAGAAATTTTCTCTGGAGATTCTGACCTATAATCCTAATTTTGTATGAGTCTTATTGGGCCTTCGCTTTTCGCTTCAGCAATACTACTAAATGGAAGCCACCAGAATCTCAATACTGATTTATGTACCGAAGTTAAAATTTTTCCATAAATCATTTTTTAGCCTAAGCCAAAAATGGTAAAATTTTAAGATGAGCGAAATATAAGTAGAGTATTCTTAACCATGCTCACTGTTATTTAAAAACGCTCACGAAGCCCGTTTTCCCAATTTAGAAAACCAAATCATGAGAACCGTTAAAAACATTTTTAGAATAGCATTATAGCCTAAGTCAGTCCAATTCTACAGCTGATACAACTTAATATAAGAGCAAAAATTGTTTTAAGACCCTCAGGACTTTTAAGAGAAAATGTACTTATTTCGTTGCAGATGGCTACACCTTAGCAGATTTGGTCATGTACTGGCAGGATATAGCGGTTGTGGGCGTTGAACAAGCTGAACTACCGCAGTTTACCATCGTGGGGTACAACACCACGTCAAGTGTCGAAGAGCTCGCTACAGGCCGTTACGGTCGACTTACGATCACCTTCGAGCTGTCCAGAAACATCGGATATTTCATTTTCCAAACGTACCTGCCGAGTATCATAATCGTAAACTTATCATGGGTCTCCTTCTGGATCAACCATGAAGCTCCTGCTGCTAGAGTTACTTTAGGTGAGTCTGAATGAGGCTTATGTATATTGTGGCGAGTGAGACTAGGATTACATGCATCAGGTGGAGAGAGCTAACTTTGAATTTTATTTGAAGTTCGGATTGGTGTCCCATTCTTCGAACACCAACTCTATAATATCGTAGGAACAAAATCTAAAAGCAAAGCACTATTCTGATTTTTGATGCCGTTGCGTTACGTGAAACTGGTGTATAATTTATCGAATAATATAGAGAGATTTATTCGCCATTTAACGTCCTAACTTGGTTCAGGCATCACGACCGTACTCACCATGACGACCATCAGTACGGGTGTACGGGCTTCCTTACCTAGCATTTCTTACCTGAAGGCCATCGACATTTACCTCGTCATGTGCTTCGTCTTCGTCTTTGCTGCTCTGCTAGAATATGCTGCAGTTAACTTCTTATTCTGGAGTCAAAAGTGAGAGATATACAAACTTGGCACATAATAATTATTGAGGTCAATGTGATGATAAAAATGATTTTCTCGATGTTTAAGTATTGGCACGTAAGATTCAAAATTGATAAATTCTAAAAATTTTCAATTAACGCGCCGACACTCATCTACTGACAATCTTATCTTCTGCCTTTGGGGCTCAGAATCTCATCGTACTAATGGTAACATCAAATGCTATATGGGAAAGTATCGCGAGCTAAGCAACATAGTGCTAGTAGCCGTAGATGAATTTAGATTATTAATCTTCATTTAATCGAGTAAACTTATTTATTACATGTTAGGACAAAGAAGCCCAAAAAGGTTAAGCCAGCCAAACAACCTAAGCCTGCTCCACCACTACATCCGCCTGGCAAGATGGACGGCGTCGCTAACCAACCTGACGAGATCATCGAACTACAGGATGCCACGAGTCCGATTCCTTCGATCAGGTACTAAATTAGTAACTAAAAATTTTCACGTGAATTTATTAAGGAGTGGAATATCATGATGGATCTCAGTGCACTCCAAAACCTTGTTGCAGTGAGTGCCCCACTCCATCTCCCGACATATTTCGACGATGCTACACTCTAGAAATGGAAATAATGGGAACGTTGAGTGGGATGTCGTTAAACTCAAGTTATTGGTTACAAAGAAAGCTAAAGATTTGCTGTAAAGTGAGATAGTATTAGATAATACAATTTTGAATTAGTAATCATTGATCATGATTAAATATGCGGTTTAATCAATAGAATAATTTGTATCTCATGGGGTCCATCCCGGTAAAGCAGTTTCTTAAGCAGCATGTCATGCACAGATTCTGAATAAAACGCATATTTTCCAACAGACATCGGCACAACTCGAAGCTTTCAAGTCGAGAAAGCAATTCTCAAGACCTGAAGTCTCCACCATCCTTCCGGACCAACAGGAACTACATGTCGTCGCGTAGCCTGTCAAGCACCAACAAGCAGCTGTCACGCAAGAAACTAATTGCCAGTATCCGCAAAGAAGCTGCAAAGGCCAAAGCTAGCATCCCTAAATTAACAGATGTCACTGTCATCGACCATTACTCACGTGTCATTTTCCCCGTCGCTTTCATGATTTTCAACATAGGATATTGGGGCTTTTATTACGCATAAGTCTGATCTTGAGGATCAGTCTTATAGAAATCGTTGTCTTCCAGCCCCAAAATATATTCCTGCAAAACGCTTATATGACTAACGAATAATAACCTAGCTACCAGTCTAGTCACCTCTGTTATCAATGAAATTTCAACTCTATTATCAATTTACCAATCGAAACTTTCATCGATTCCAAATATCATGAGGAAATGAGTATGACGTCATGAATTGCTCTGATATGCCTAGTCTCATCACAGATGGATTATATTCTTATCAGTATCATTTCTAAAACGGTAATTTGCCTTCCTAATAGATAGATAAATTAGTCCGTTCAATCATAGAGAAAAAATATATTTTGAATAGCATTGACATCATTCTAAGAAGAATAAATAGGTATAACTCAAATACTTCCTACCATTGAACTCTAAAAACCGATTTCGTACTTATTCACGAATTTAGTTAATTTCTCCATAAGCTTTTATTTTTCCACGGTTCATAAATTTGTTTATTGTAAATAATGTACAGAAACTTCGGTTGTTAATTGTTTGACCACATTTAAAATCTACCTAAGTTACATAGGTGAATAACTTAGAGGTCATTAGCTTAAATTTACTGCTTCGAAAAATTGAGCCTACAGATTAAGTCCCTTTAATTGACTGTTTTGATCATTCGTTGATATTTGATTCGATCGAAAAAGCGTGCAAGATACCGTATTTAGGCTCATTTCTGAATAAAATTAACACCCTGGATATCTCTCGAAAATTAAGTAATTTTGTGTTTTTTTTCCGCTTGATTTTTCCTATTTTCCGAATTTTGACAGTTGGTCGCGTAAAATTTTATAATAAGTGAAGTCTCACAAAATTGTACTGGGTGTTGAAGTTATGTTGATTCTGTGAATGGAATGCTCGGTTGAACCTGCGGTAATATTCGTTTCACTTCCGAAAATGTAAAATGTTCTCGAAATCAAAATTTAAAAGTTGAATAAATCGGGCCAAAGTTTAGTCTTTCCATCATAACAGTTCATGACCCTTTAATGACTATTATATAATAAATACAAGCTAATTTATCTTACAGAAGTGATACCACTGGAAATAAGAGCTTCTAAGATGAATTCATTAATTTATAATTCAAATATTCAATACTCTTGTCTTTTTAGTTACAACAGTGTTATATTTATGACCTCATTGACCGTGTCTGTGTTCGCAGTGCCTTTCGGTGTCAAATATAGTATGTGATTTTGTAGAGATGTGTTGTGTCTCATTATTTACCACTAATTAAAATATTTGGTTCACGCTCGAGAACCAATCAAACAACTAAAAGATTTTCTTTCCAACTAGTCCATTAGTCTTATTTTCCACGCTTGTCGTGCTACCGTGTCACGGTTGCAAGCCTACAATGTTTTTCGCGTGAAGATCTAAATATTTTGTTGGCTACGTTACTTTAGTTTCCATAATTTCCTGGGACCAAGTTTGTATGGACAATGTTTTTCGATGCGAGCAAAATGAACATTGAGGAGAGACAGACAATATATCTAGAATATACAAAGCATATTGGACGCTTTCCATACAGCATATTGGTCGTTTCATATAAACGTTTTTCATAAAAAATTGTTTTTCGTCAAACCGGGTACAAATATGTTTTACCATCGATACAAGCAATCGATTTCGATTAGCAGTTTAGATGAAATATTAATGTGCCAGCTGAGGCATATACATGTATATGTCTTCTGATGCAGACATTCTTTTGCAAAGGATTTACAGTCAAGAAGGACTGGCTTACCAAACTTGATGCAATTTAAACTCAGTACGATTGAAATCCATGTCGACTTAAATAAACTTATTCAATTGCACATAATTACAGCTTCTGAAATATTCCATCAATTTATTTTCTTTTCCCATCTTTCATCAAAATTATGATTTGGAAACTTTTCACAGATTTTTTCTTTGTGCAACAACTACACGTAATTTTTGTCGATGATTGAAATAATACTTTATTTTTTATCTTAATACCGAACAAATGCACCGGTTTAAACAAAAACTTGAACCATGTTTACGTCAGTCTTGCTCAAGACGCTTACGGTGAACCGATCTCTCAAAACTCCGTTTCAACCATGATTAATTTTACCACTATGAAAAGAGACTGGTATTAACCACTATGAAAAAAGACTGGTACTAACCACTATGAAAAGAGACTGGTATTAACCACTATGAAAAAAGACTGGTATTTACCTCTATGAAAAGTGACTGGTATTAACCACTATGAAAAGAGAATGGTACTTACCAGTTACCACTATAAAAAGAGACTGGTATTAACCACTATGAAAAGAGACTGGTACTTACCACTATGAAAAGAGACTGGTACTTACCACTATGAAAAAAGACTGGTATTAACCACTATGAAAAGAGACTGATATTAACCATTATGAAAAGAGACTAGTATTAACCACTATGAAAAGAGACTGATATTAACCATTATGAAAAGAGACTGGTATTAACCACTATGAAAAGAGACTGGTACTAACCACTATGAAAAGAGACTGATACTAACCACTATGAAAAGAGACGTATTAACAAATTTAAGGATCTTAACGGAAGTCAATATCAGTCGAATTGAAAATAGTAACGAAGAGTATTATTGATGTTTATTTTATTCACGTGTAATGCAAGCTTTACAAAATTAATCCAAATAAACTATAATGTTGTCTCTAGCCATCGTATATTCGCTAATTGAATAGATAATCTATATAATAGATAATCACTCAAATAGATTATCAATGGATTTGAAATTATTCGCTTGAAATTATATTCAAATAATATCTTCATTCATTTTGTACATTTTATTTACAACCATTTTTTTATGAAAATGATGAATTATGTTCGATCATCTCAGATGAATTTTCAAATTCAAGTAATTTCCATTTCAGAATCAAACTTCCCTCTTTATTCACAGTAGACCAAGTGGCGTCCTCTGTTGCCAAGGCAAGCAAGCGCCCTCAGTTTGGCTGAGTCTGTCAGAGAGGAAGGGTGTGCGTGTGGGCACTCGGCTCTCGTCAAATATAAATCTACGCTGTCATGTGGCTGATATTGTTTAATTTAACTTTACTAATTTCTTTTGTTCGTGATGTGTGAGTTCTCTATTATATTTTGATTATTTAGGTACAAAATAAAACTCGAGAGTTGATATATTTAGGAATATATAAATGGTTGGATAATTGTATATAATAATCGTCAAAAATGAAGGCAGTTTTTCCTAGTGACGCAAAAAAGTCAATTAATATCCACGTCACGGTGAAGGCAACGAAAAATAAAATTGGCTTAAGTTTTGGCAGACGTTTAGCAGCAGCTGCAAGGCTCGCTGCTGCTAAATCTGTGCAGGAGGTCACTCGTAACTCGTTCCCAGCATTTATGTGATCGAGTACCTTTAAACTAAAAACTTTAAAGGGCCTTCTACGGCTGAGGTGTACCATCATTTACCCGGCACTTGCCTCGAAATAACGCTACATATTAGACGTTAATAAGCAGTATTGTTTTAATTTAATTTTACTTGCTGCTTGAAATAAACGTATCAGTAGGCTTAATGTAAATTTAATTGGATCAAAGCACGTGGTAAACGCATGGCAGCAGTCATAACTCGTTGCCAAACGAAAATAACCGATTAAAAATGGGTCATGATCCCCCGAAAGTATCTGCGAAGAAAATAGGAACAGAAAAAAAACGATCTTCTGTTCCTAGTAATTGTAACATTGATGATCATGACGAAAAGATGAAAATACGAAATTTGTATCAATGGTTTGAACTAGAAAAATGAAAAAAAATTTGGCAAATTTATCAGATATTTTTTCTGCCGTAATTGTGCAGCCAGATTAGGCGAATAATTAACGATCAGTCAAGCCTTCATCAAAGCTTCATTTCCACACTTACTTCGAATCTCCATCACAAACTTACCTCTGGATGATGTTCTTTCCTAGATAGATTTTTAGTCTGAATTGTGAAAGATTGAAGTTGATCCGTAGCTTATGGATCATACTAGCTTCAATAAAAAGATTATGATTTTAATTCATATTGAGAATAATAATAATTGTTGCAGGGTCGCCGGCCGCACCAGCGAGCACCTGTTCAATGTGTCACAAACCATCAGTGGGCTGCTCGACGGCTATGACATCAGACTGCGTCCTAACTTTGGCGGTGAGCGTTATTAAATTCGTTTTAATTATCGTCAGACTTGATTACTCCTTAAAATTAATACTTCGAGTACAAGCAGAAGTGTTCCATTAATGGGAAAATAGTCTTTTATTGCATCTTTCAACTGGTATCTCCTCTCGTAAGTTGTTACTAGAAATGCATGAAACTATTTTGTACAGCATGGTTAAGTAAGGCGAGGGATCCCCAGCGTGCTACATAAGTGAAAATATTATACCCAATCCAAAATTGCGCGTTTCCTAAGGATAGAACACTTTGTGTAAACTAATATCAAGGAGAAAATAATCAAATTTGTACTAAACCTAATAACGGGTAACCCTTGTAGATGAACTGCAGGAACGGTAAATTCACTGACTTCAATATTAACGATTGTACTTTATAAGGTCCTTGGCAAATTTTGTTGAGAACTTATCTGATATTTTCACTGGCTCGTGCACATTATTTAGTTTACACAATTTAATTAAACTTTTAAATTTAAATCTTAGTCGTATTAGAATTTGCTCCATAGTCTATTTAAGGACTAATTTAGGTCATAGAAACTCGTTTTGATTAAAAAAACACCCAAATAAGGTAAGAACAAATAACTCAGAGAAGGACATTGAAAACAAAAGAATTTAGTGAATCTCAAGCATATCGAAATGATTTTTGTATCTACCACTATTATTTGAATATTCACTTACCGAGGTAGTGACTTAAAATTAATTTCGAGATTATGGAATGAATGCTTGTGATCAATATAAATTCATTGAATATATATCATTCGCGTAAACACAATTATTATAGAGAAGTATTTTGACATTCCCTTACAGAGGCATTAAATTAAAATTTGTTAAGAGTTTGAGTACAAATCGCCATTATTCTTCAGGAGAGCCTTGCTACATTGGGATGGACATCACCATCGCGTCTTTTGACTCCATCTCTGAGGTCAACATGGTGGGTACATAGCTTTTCTTTTGAAAATATAACTTGGGCGCTCGTGCATAAAGATAATCCAATTCTTCATACACGATTTTGCCAGACAATCATCTTATCTATTCCAATGGCATTCGTTTTGAGTTTTAAACTCTAATTTTACTGGAAATTCTCGCATCCCGACGAGAAAACCTTCGAGACGAATCGTCCGCAAACTGCGGTTATGCGACTTGAATTTGTCGTTGACGGCCTAGTTCGACCTACTTGCGAAGGTGCCTGCGCCGAACGGCTTGGGTCACGGCAAGAATTTCGAACTGGGATAGGGAAAAAATTCCTTATTTCGCACTACTATGCTGTGACTGTATTTCTGAAAAATCGTTGACTTTCACAGGACTACACCATCACTATGTACCTCAACCAGTACTGGAAAGACGAGCGACTGTCCTTCAGTTCAGATGATGAGTTTATCTCCTTGCCGGGAGACTTCGCCGAAATGATTTGGGTGCCTGACACATTTTTCGCCAACGACAAGAGCAGGTATGCCTGAGGATGACTAACCCATTTGATCCTTGCTGATTTGAATTAAATTGCGCAATTTACTTCGATATTTTTTCTCGATACGTTTGTGTTACTGTTGCAAACAATTGCTTCGGATATAAGCTTGTTCTCTGCTCAAAGCTAGTACACTGTCTTCAAGGTGTACCAAAATGACAATAAATCAAAAATGAAGGAATCAGAAAAAAGAAAATTGTAATATTGATCTGGTCTGCAAATTTACGAGTTTTTAATATTCGAGTGCAATTTTGATAATTGTTTCCCACGTATTTTGAACGAAAACTATAATTATTTTTTAGGTTTTCGTACTCTGGAAATTGCTTGAATAAACTGAATTACTCGTATTTTATGAAATATTGTATAAGGATTGAATGTGAATGAGAGCCAGTTGAGCAGTAACTTAGTTAACTTAAAATCTAATTAGATAGAGACGTAGAAAATTATAAATCGCGAAATAAATAATATACATAAATGGTGCAAATTAATTAAAGGCGAGGAATTCGCAAAAAAAAATACTTCAATAGTTCTGGCCTATAGTGTGAGGTTAGAAATTTTGAGAAATGACTAGCGTCGTAAGCTAGAAGCGCTCAAAGTGTTCTGGAAGTAGTTGTGACAATTCAAAAATGTAGCAGTAACTGTACCAGTTACAATTAAAAAAATAACGTTGATATTCGACGATGCTATCATTTAATTTACAGAAAGTTATATTGAAATATATGTGCCCTGGCGATACTTTTCAGTTACCTGCACGACGTGACTGAGAAGAACAAGATGATTCGGTTGTACGGCGACGGCTCCATCACGTATGGCATGCGCTTCACCACGACACTGGCATGCATGATGGACCTTCACTACTACCCTCTGGACATGCAAAACTGCACCGTCGAGATAGAGAGTTGTAGGTATCCTCCTAAGATAAGTTGCGAGTATCCTACTCACCAGTACTTAGTTCGAAATTCACTTCGTTTGGCTCATAACAACACTACGGAAGGAATATTTAGGATCGGTGTGTAAAGGTTCAGAAACTAAAAAATCGTTCATAAAGCTATTCATTCCGTCACCATCTTGGATAGAAACACAACTCAACAATACACATGCTGCCGACATTACCATAAATACCTACTTTTATTCGTAAGTTTTGACTAATTCTTGGTCCGTGCTTCGAGGTTTGAACTTGAGTTTCCTTTAAGAAACAGAAAATAACAATAGTTAAATTCTCAACAAATAGTATATTAAACATAATAGACATAACCAAAAACTTGAAATCTTATATTCGCCAATTTTTATTTTACGAATTCACATCACAAACATTCTGACGTAGCACATGCCTCCACTCCGGGTTTCCACCGCACAAGCACATTAAAATTTCAACATTTGCCTCCCGCACTCTTTCTTGGCAAACTCTGAACTGAAATGATAATTGATAATTTTGAATAATAAATAAGTTCTAAACAAATAGTACGCTTCATTTTGTTAGTTATTATGCATTGTACAACATAATATATATTTATTTTGTGGTATGACCTTACAAATCGTATTTCAGACCAATATTGTACGGTTTTTTATGATGAGTGGCAACTCAAATGTAGTATCTGTTGAAAGGCAACTCGCAAGTCATTCGAGGCTAAACTGTATCTTCTGAAAAAAATCATCAAATTAACCTGCGTATCAGGAGGAAAATTATGCAGAAAATTGCGCGTCATCATTTATTACTAGCAGATGCTCTTGAAACTGTTTTAGAAATTTCAATACAAATGCTGGCCACATGCATGAACAATGCAAATCAAAAGTAAGGGAAACCAGTTAGTATAATCCACTTTGTCACCTGATTCTACTTGATCTAAGACCTGATAGTACTTGACTTGATAATATTTGAAAGGCCATAGAACTTTTCATATGACAACTGCATGCATGATTATGCAGATGGTTACACTTTGGCGGACGTCGTGATGTACTGGAGAGACATCCCCGTGGTGGGAGTGGAGAAGGCTGAACTAAATCAGTTCACCATCGTAGGATACGACTGTACATACCGCACGGAAGAGCTCGCTACTGGCGTCTATCGTCGCCTCACCATCACTTTCGAGCTGTCCAGGAACCTTGGCTATTTTATCCTACAAACTTACTTGCCCAGTATCCTGATCGTGAATTTGTCATGGGTCTCTTTCTGGATCAACCACCAAGCCATTTCGGCTAGAAGTGCCCTTGGTGAGGACGAGGAACGGAAGTAAAGTTTAGTAAGGAGTTCGACCTTGACTTGTATTCTGTGATAAAGTTAGCCGTGTTTGCATTAGACGTTGAATTTCTTTTGCAGAGAATGCTTTTATTTTAAATTCAAATATCTAAAAAAATCGATTAAAAATTCATATTTGATGCGTGCCATCAAATTTGCCGTTTGACTGCTTTGATGAATTCATTTCAATGAAACTCATTTATCCACGTCCTAACTTGGTTCAGGCATCACGACCGTACTCACCATGACGACCATCAGTACGGGTGTACGGGCTTCCTTACCTCGCATCTCTTACGTGAAGGCCATCGACATTTACCTCGTCATGTGCTTTGTCTTCGTCTTTGCGGCTTTGATGGAATATGCTGCCGTCAACTACAACTTCTGGCGTCAAGAGTAAGGAAAATTAAACGAAAGTGGAGCATTTACTGCAGTTGTACAATATCATTCAATTCATAAGTGGTTCATCAATCAAATCATATAAACCGATTGAAGTTTAGGACACACAAGAGCCCGCTTTTTAGTTTGAACAGTGTAAATGTTTTTTTTCTTTTCCACTTGTAACGAGGGACATGGTCTATTGGTTACGCAAGATGGTTAAGCCATGCACCTTTTCTCTAAACTATTAATTGTTCTCGGAATCTAATGCCTTGTAAGCTAATAAATAAATCCTATAAATCTGTCGTGATACAGGTCTTGAATTGACATGATTTTCGCACGTTGATCGAAATATTTATCTCGTGCCAGGGCAAGAAAGCAGAAGAAGGAAAAACCCGCCCCTCCACCCAAGCCTCCTCTTGCCCTGCCTCCGACGGACAAAGCCGACGGCGTCGCCAACCTGTCCGAGGACATTCGCAAAAGCCCGATTGCTTCTCTTAGGTATTTAATTGCTTACTTCCTTATTTCCAAAAATTGGGAAAGATCTAACTGAAACACTGTTACTTACGGTTTATTGTGGTTTGGTTTTCTCACTGTAGCTGCACTGTTGTTGAAAATAAATTTGTGCACTGTGTTTTTTTTCCGCTGCACGGAAAAAATTGAGGTTTGTTTGCACGCACACTGAAGAGACGTTAAGCGACCGAGCGCGCGATAGGCTGGTAGCTGATTAGATTATATTTGTGTCGGTAAAAAAGTGGCTAAGCTCTCTGGATATACTTCCTGACCATCTTCGAAATCCCCGGTATTCCGGCTTGCCAGGCGATCATTTCTATAAAAAAATTTTCGCAAACATAAAATGGATTTTCTAGGTCGTCTCTAACATCACTACGTTAAAAATAAAAGAAGAATTAAATGAAAGAGTGAACCCTTAAAAATATGCAGTTTCTTCTTTCTAGTAATTCCCAGCCATGAGTGGCTTAGCACCCTAAGAATTGAACCACCAATTCTCCTGTTGAATTAAACTGAGCCTTAGTAATAAAATGGACATAAATGGGATTGTTCACGACGGTACTTCACTTCCACATTCATTAGCTGTCTCGGTTCAGATGTGGCTTTCCAAATCAGAAATATCTTCTTTCAGTATCGATCCATTTTAAAATATTGATAAAAAGATTCTTTAAATCAGTAAGATTATTTTAGATCACAAATTCAACTTGCAATAAAAACATTGAACTAGACGGTTGAGAGAACAGCTACTGTATATCATCAATTCAAAGTTTGAGACTGAGAAGATTACCAACTCGTGCCATAAAAATTTTACAGTATCAGTAACAACAAATTAGATAATTATAAATTAAGCACCAAGGTCAGGTAAAAAGTTATATATATTAACATTTTTCGTATGACTAACATTTTTTCATTAACATGTAGACTATGGGAGTAGGTTAAAACAAATTTTCGTTACAAATGTACGCTGATTCTCTCTTCGTAAATTAAAAAGAGATATATTTAAAGTAAAAAGAAAACAAACCTTGTTTCAACAACACCTTTTTTAATAACCAATTAACATTTTTCGTCTTCTTTTCAGGTTAACGTGATACTCAATTGTTTATTAAGTTGTAATATTTACTTTGAAATTACATTCATTCGATCTGGCAATAATTAAATTCTCGAATCTTGAACAGACGAAAAAGCTATTCCCAGGAAATTTTCGTTCAATTTTAATTGCGTTTAAATTAAATCTTGTGGAAGCATACAACCATTTCTCGAACTGCAAAAGAATTTTATATGTCTTTTGTTGATGGCATGTCTGTCCAACAGACAAAGACACGCCTCGAAGTTTTTCAGCCGTGAGGGTAATCTACAGGACTTCAAGTTTCCTACATCGTTCAGAATCAACAGGGACAAGACGTCACCACCTCCTGACAACTCTAATAATGAGTCATCTGGTGTAGGCCTCATTGCCGCCATCCGCAAAGCAAACTCTATAATCAAAGCAAGTGTTCAAGAAGACGTCAACGTCATCGATAAGTGGTCACGTCTCTGCTTCCCTGTCACATTTTTGATTTTCAACATAGGATATTGGGGCTTTTACTATGCGTAAAGCATAGTCGTGGTCGCGTAAGACTTAATACTAAAAGAATAATATGAGTCACATTCACATATCCAAAATGTGACACTCTTCCTTACCCAAAACACGCGCAGAGTGCGAACGTAGCAATGATACACCCTGTTGTCTGGGCAATTTGGTCAGGAAAACTCACGCAAAGTCCAAAAATTCATCTCTATTTGGACCCAATTTTACTTAGTTCTCTAAGTGCAAGTGTTGAGGTGGATTCGAAGGTTTAAAAGATGTCGACCTGTATTATTGGTAAACGATGCACTACCAGTCTAGTATTCAGATAATATCTGAAAATTGATTTATTTGTAAAAGAGACAATGATTTCACAAAAAAATGTGTTTTCGTAATGACGACTCCTCTTGGCGATTTTAGTCTTCCAAAAAGTCCATTTCACACAGAATAATAAGCATTCATTAGTATTCATATAAATGCACTCGAAACTGTATAATTATTTTACGTATATGAGTGAATATACATATTGTGGTTCCTAATTTCTCATTGTACAGTGTGTACAGAATGAGTGTACGCAGTACAAGATATTGTGCTCGAATCATCTTTTTTTACATGAGGATTACTATATCCAGGTAGTAATTTGTGAATGGCTCTTAACGTCGCAAGCATGCACGCAAGGTTAGGGCTTTCCAACAACTTGAAAATCCTCGTTGTCATTCTGTCATTGTACCTTTCTGTTGTGACAATATTTGGGGCATGCAATACAAAAATAGGATGCGGGAAGGAGAAAAAAGAATTTTCAATGAATATTTCCTTGAAATTCGACGCGTTAAGGCAAAAATTCTTAGCGATACCAAGTACTGAGAGAATCACATTTTGTTTGTAATATGCTTAAGATTTTATATTTTCGTTTTTTATGTACTTCTGAGTTTCTTCTTGGATTGATATTTTGCTGCCTCCAGAAAAAGTATCGTACGGTAATTAGCATAAATTCTGAGCAAAAGTGATTGCAGTAAATCCAGGCTGTTGTTCTTCTCACAGAATTTGGTATTAGTTTTAGAAAGTCGTTTCTCGGATGTTTTTTAATTCATATTGGCCAACAATGAAATAATTGCCACTTGGAGAAATTATTAGATTAAAATTTGGAACACTAAAATTTGATAGTTTGAAAGTAAAATATTTAGTGGTAAGGGCTCACGTGTGAATTTGCTGCACCCAATACCAATCCCTTAAAAAAATTTAATTTCTGTTCCTATCCCCTTCTTCTATTCATGTAGAGTTTATAAAAATTGTGTGGTAATTTTGTTTCGTTTCAACTTTAATATTTTCGCACAATATTGGGCAGTTGTAATCTTAGACCGTTTATTTTTATACTTGGCTTGCTACTATTGTCAGAATAAATTAAAACAACTCATATCTGTATAATTAGTGTGAACAAATAATAATTGCATCATAAACTGAGGATTTATGTTGTTTTGGAATAGCTCATCTTGTGTAAAATTTTCGTCCGATTTCCGCGCTTAAATTTCTTGATTTTAATAATAGTTATTAGGATATTTTCAATTATTTAAAACAAAATAATATCGAAAATTCACATCGATTTGGACCTTTCGCTATGGGTTAAATGAGCGAAAAATTTCTATTTTACTGATAAAAGCTGATACTAATTGAAAATATTATTTGCAAATAATTTCATTTTTGAGTTCAGATCTTGAACGCTTCCCAAATAGAAACCTTCGAACGTCGTACCTCCAGACCATGTTTTTGAAAGAAAAAGTATTATGCTAAAATGCGCTGATATCTGTTAACTTTGTCGAGCCGTAACTTGAGTATAATCACTATTGTAATTCATGCTATCTAATTAATAATGGTCGATCTAACTGAGAATTTAGAGCCTCGGTGTATTCTACTATTTTCGTCGATAGAATTGGGAACTCCTCAGATGAAGCTATTTTGTACTTCAAAAATTGATATTTTGAACATATCAACTTAATTTGTGTAATTCCATCAACTTTGTAGTGCTGTCGGTGCCTTTTGCTGTCATAAAAAAATGAATTTCTCGATATTTCCTGTGGCCCCATCAATACCGACTTTACGTGAACCGTATTTACATTAGAGATTAACAGTTAGAGTCAAAAGTCGATAGTCTTTATTAAGAGTCAAATCACTTCACTTGGTGATGTCATAATTATGCTAACGAAACTTAACTAAAAAATTTATACATATGCTTAAAAATAAATATACTTTGGTATAAAGTAAATACATTGAAAATTTACATCGTAAATTTATACTTTAGCATAAATTTTTGGAGCCGAAAAAAATTGGCACACAAGTGACTAATCTCAAAGCTCTAAAAATGTAATGTAAGCGCTCCATTTACCCAATTCGTGATACCAATTCATTAAGTTCTCTAGGAGGATAGACTCACGATTGACGAGTTAAAGTTCTGGGTGTGTTTTTGTTTCGGAAAATAGAATATTATTATGAGTTTAGAGATTATTTTGAACATTAGTCTTGCTAGAAAATAAATTTCAGACTTGAACTATAACCGACTGAAAAATAAAAACTCAGAGGCATGAAAGAATATATTACCTGGAATCAGAATAGCAGACAATTAAAAAATCTCATTTCATGATTTTTCATGGCAGACAATTTAAAACTGATTGCAATAGAATAACAAAATAACCTGGGAAAGAACTGTAGGATCTAGTTGAAATATAGTTAAGATGAAATAATGAATCACCACTGCCTTACAGAAGAAAAAAATATAACTCAGTACTCACTGCAGTGAGTGACAGAGAGCGCATTTTCTCGTCGACGAAAACGTGAAGTCACGGACGGACGGACAGACAGACAGACGGACGGACGGATATGGCGAGCAAAATAGTGCATTTTTCCATAAATGAGAAAATGCGCTAAAAAGCGAGTTTCTCAGAATAAAATTAGACGAAACGATGCAGGGGGAAAATACGTGATCAAGAAGTAGCGAACGAATAAATGGCAATTAATAAAAGCATAAGTTATTTAATGTTATCGAATTAAAAATGAGGATTAAATAGCCGCCTTCATTTTGCTCGCGTCTCACCTAGATGCATCCTTTACCACAACATGCACCCCCTAACAAAATCTAGATGCGTGCACAACTCTGCATTAGGGCCGCCTAGAACTCAAGGAGCGCGTAAATCAGCCGCTCTTTGTCCGCTTAAGCTCAGGGTTTGAAACCCAGCTTCTGAATAGATTGCAAGCTCGGTATGATTTGGCTCTGTCAACGCTTGTCAAACTCTCTGTCGGATATAAAGTTAGAGAGCAGATTATGGCCAGAAACTGATATCGGTTTCGGTGGTCAGCAGACCCAGAAAAACTTCACGCGGCCCTAAGGCCTGCATTCATTAGTATCGAGTTAAACAAACAAAAAAATTAAAATAACAATTTCTAAACGGTATACAATTGTAGGAATTGTCACTTATTTATAACGCATGTGATGGTTTATACTATTTAATTTTGCAAAAAAAAAGATTTATAAATGAATACAAAAATGATATAAAAACATGAGACGCTGGTTCCTATTACCGCACATTTCAAGATTTCAGCTATATAATAACAATTTTAGCCCACTCATCGGCTAATGATGCTGTGTATATAAAATATAATCTTTTGCACACGTTCAAGTCTCGTTCAAATCGCGCCAATACAACAGAAATAACTGCATCCATTATTGAAATTACAATTAAGATATTAAGCTATTCCAGTCTTAAATTCAAACGGCCATTCATGCTCCTGCCAACATACATAGAATTAGTAATTTTCAAATTGAACGCAAATTTGCAAATGAAATGTTAATTAAGCTGCAGGCTAAGCAAGAACATGTACATAGAGAGTGCACGTTGACATGATAAAATTTCGTCAAGTATTACGGTATTCCAATTAAGTGGTTCATCCTGAAGAGTCAAATGCAGATATGAGTCTTGAACGAAGGTTGAATACAAACTGTACTACTCCAGAATATTTTTAACCTTGAAATATGTTAATGCGGCACAAAGAAGGCACAAAGTAAGAAAAATATAACTCAGTACTCACTGCAGTGAGTGACAGAGAGCGCATTTTCTCGTCGACGAAAACGTGAAGTCACGGACGGACAGACAAGCGCAATGACACGGACATGACAAGCGCAATAGTGCATTTTTTCCATAAATGAGAAAATGCGCTAAAAAGGCACAAACCATAAAGTAGATATCTTATATCCACAAATTTTAGCAGAAACAGTGTAGTAGGTCGACGGTATTGACATCCATCGTGCAATTGCTGTGATGATGACACGCATTTCTCCAGAATGGGCGCTTTTTTCCAGCAATAGAATTTTTGGCCTCGCGGTCAAGCATAAGTGATGAAAGTGAGGTTATATTTTTGGTTTAGCCGATAATATTTTTGTCATGTCCCGGTCTTTCTTGGATCTTGGATTATTTATTATCGTTAACTTTTGAAAGTATTTTTAAATTTTGTGATGTTGCCGTTTTATTTGAGGACTTTTACATTGCATTTGAAAAAACGCATTTGTTGCGTTTTTTCTGCCTGAATTAAAACAGCCTAAATTTTTACATGCAAGGTTCATACAATTGAATCACTATAACTCAACTTTTGAATGAATAATACGTCTGATAGCTTAATAGTCCATGAAGGTCGCACCTCAACACCTTAATAGTCGCACCTCAACAGACCATTCAAACCACCCGATTAGAATCATCATAAATAAAAAGTTATTCATATTGCTTGTAATTTATTTCACTTCAAAGAAGCAAAACTAAAGGGAGACATGAATTTTCAAGTAATTAATAATAAATTGCAAAAATACCTATAACCTCATGGAATGATTGTGGCAAACGCATCAAATTACTAAGTGCTGCATACATTTAGAATTATCGTGAATTATGACCATACATATATTAAATATTTTTTCAATATAAGAAATTTACAATTAATTAAAATGACTGAGACAGCACCTCATTACACAAGCCTATGATTACGATCGGTTTCATACGAATTCTTGATTTTGAGTCTAAAAATGTTGTAGTGCAAATTAAAAATATAATTAAATACTGGTAGCAAAGTGCGTAGATTTTTCAATACCTCCGTACGTATACAAATCATAATAAGTCGTAAGGAAATTTCAAAATAAGATGCGAGCTGAACCAGACCTCATCGGAACGAAGTTTAAAAAGACAGCACTGTACTGAACAACTTAAATATCTTTAAAGTATTATTGAAAAGCCTATTAAGAGCAGGAAAATAATCAGGAATCGCTCTTGAGCTCAGCTGGAAGCCCTTACTGGATTTCGGAACCCTTAATATCTTCCAAGAAATTTCAAGGTAAAAGAAGATTTCTTGACGTTAAGTAAAGTTTGCAAAGTACCAATCATTTGACCTAAAACTGTTGAACAAGCTAAAATTTACAAGAGAATTTTTAATATGCATTCTATTTCTACGTGAGATTATGAGTAAAATGTTTATTTATTTCCCCCGTAAGCAAGTGGCGTCCTCTGCATGCAGCAGATGGGAAACCAAGTCGATACCCTCAGTTTGGCCGAGGCCGTCAGTGAGGGAGGGTTAATGTGGACGTCGCTCCCGGCGACAAGAAATCGGTGCAGCCATGTGGCTGATGTTTTCTATATTAACATTAATGACCCTAACTGTCCGTCATGGGTAAGTAGTAGATTAAATTTTACTTATTTTGTTTGAAAATGAAATTATCAAGTCAAGAAGGAAAACATAATTACACCGAGAACCATTAAAAGTCCTGGAAATTAAATAATATATATATTTAGGTATAACCTGGTTCCGTTGCCGTACATGGATGGCAGCGAATGTAAAAGTTGTGGTGTGTAAACCAACGATTTTCGATTCCAGCATTTATTTATATTCCTCTACAATTTCTACACGGCATATGACACGGAAGTCGTCCCCAGATGCTGCTGCACAGCTGTTGTTATATCTACAGCAGCAATAACTGCTGATTCAATAACAGCTTTGCTGCAAATATGCTTCATAACCTCCCACAGCAGTAGCGACCGTTATAGATTACGTCACAGTTTCTGAATATGGAGCTCTCACTGACCTATTTAATTTAAGTATGGAATGAAAGAATTTTAAAATACGTATATTGGACATTACGGCACGGTCTCTATATGCTGCATCTTATATTTAATCGGCATGTTAGAACGTGTGAAGCTCGCAAAACTTTAAGAACAACATCAGTTTAAGGGAAAATTGTCGACTTTCGTGTTTCCCTTTTTTTAATCTAGCATCACATTATCTTCATGAGCTTAAGTAATATTAGAAGCTTTTCAAGATTAAGCAATATTTCGTTGGGTTATTCGGTTGGAAATCTTTAGAAAAAAAAGAATCTATTACATTTTCTTAATTATTAGTTATTACAGCATTCTTGCTGTTGACACGAGCACAGAACTATCGACCAGCGAGGCTTCTTAAAGTTGTGACGGCGAGATCGCGGCTCCTATCGCTAAATTTTTTATTTTTAACCTTGTTCTTGATGGCATTTCCCTGTCTATATATACAAGTTTGGAATGAACTTTGGTACATAGCATGTAGGCATGAAACTACACTGGAAGCTTAATTTACAGCCTAATTTACATAGGGATACGAGTAATAATTATGTTGCAGGCACGCAACCCGCAACAGTGAACATCTGTACAACATTTCACAAACCATCGAAGCTCTTCTCGATGGCTACGACATCAGACTGCGTCCAAACTTCGGCGGTGAGTACAGTGATTTTTTGTCTATTTTACGTTCTCCATCAGGGTATAAATTTTCGGAACATTTTCGGGTATGGTAAAATGCCCGTATTTTAAATACATCGTTTAAGTAAATATAACTAAGCGCGCTGTCGATCATATGTAGTTTCCCAGTGTTGATGGAGGCCTATAGAAATTTTTAAAACATATATGACTCTGATAAAGAATCACAACACCGTCCAAAACTTGAATAGTTATATTAATGCCCAGTCAATTATAATTTAGATGCAATGCACCTTCATATGCAACTATACATGCGGAAAGCAAACGAGCAATCGGAAGCGGAGTGCTAAGGTGATAGCTTCCTTTGGCAGAGGCCGTTTCCTTTACCAACAATATAATGAATTAAAATATAATTCCTCTAAATTTGTAGGCAGTGCATTGGCGTTTTTTTAGTAACGTATATGAGAGCTTAGCCTGAGCTTGAGAAAAAAAAACAGAAACAATTTCTTAGACACATTTGGATTTTCAAACAGAATTTTGTTTGGGTGTTTTTGGGAAGGTTTAGATTTTCCTGCAATAAATATGCATTAAACTTTGGATATAAAATAAGTTTCATGATTCGCTGCAATAATTTAGATTTATAATTTGAGGGTAATCATATAAATTCATTTATTTTATTGGCAAAAAATTCTTTAGTCGTTCACCGGTGGGGTTATCTGATTTAAATTTATTATAAGGTGACAAAAATTGTTGAAGTAATTTTTTCACATATTTGGTTTTTATACTCAGGAGAGCCTTGCTACATCGGCATGGACATCACCATTGCATCGTTCGATTCAATCTCGGAGGTGAACATGGTGAGTACACCTTCTTTGTAAGCGATCATATTTTGTGCACAAATGTTTTTATAGTCTCCTCAGCACGATCTTCCCACCGATTCTAAGAAACCGTCACAACCTTAATCAGTTTAGCGGCATGTACGAGTAAATTCATGCTACAGCGGAACCGAAGTCGCCAGGCATCGCAAGAATGGGGAAATTGCTAAGCACGTCCAAATGCTGACTTGGCCAAAGCAACAGAATTAATATGCGGTGAACGAAAAGACCGAACATCAATACTTTTTCTGCCCTGTTCAATCAAATGTCCGGCCCAATTGCCTTGTTTGTAGTCTTTCCCTCATATATTCCAAGTCACAGCGTACAGAAAAATCAATGCGAAGGATAAGATACAGTTTGGTAAACTGTATATAATTTTTTAGTTGAATCACTACAATTTCAAAAACAAAGCTATCATATTCATGAATATTACTATTAAAATACAAAAAAGAAGGGATTGACGCTATCGAAGCATCAATCGGTCAGCTTAACTCTTCTTACCGTCAGATCATTAATCAACTTAAATTACACCGCACCCATCGATGAAGGCCGTGATTGTCTCAGCAAAAGTACCTCTGTAATGAACCTATATATTGCCTCCATCAACACCCCCAAACGATACAAATTGTGTTTTTTATTGGCCACGCAACAGGCAATAAATATTGCAATTGTCACACAAATGTATACGAAATAATTAACGCCGTCATTGTCAGGATCGACGTCTTAGTCCTTCATATTAACGGGCATCTGCCACACGTCAGCTGACGTCTGACAGTTTGTTGCTGATCCTGGCGTGTTGACAGAACAGCGCCTTAGGCTACAGAGGAACTTCAGTCAATACACAGTCTTCCTGATGACGCCTAACGGCAAGTGCTGTAGCTCTGCGAGAAACATTAGCAGCTTATTCTGCTTTTTTCCTCTGCTAATGGGAATAAAAATATAGCACGACATAAAAGGCATGATAATTGTTATAAATATTTCATAAGTGGAAATTCAAGTACATTATTGGTCTACTCTTTCGAGCCCTTCCTGCAAACGGTCTACATTAATTTAGCTTAGTTACCGCTTACGACCAACGAATGCAGAATGAAACTTCAATGCAATAAATTCATTAATATTTTACACTAATCTTTAATTCCTACGCTATTAGTTATTAATCCGTTTTCCGCAATTACAAAGAAAAAGAAGATTATTATTTATTGAAATGATTCCATATTATAAGAAAAACGTAAGCTGATAAGAAGCCTGAACAAATTGCATCCTCTTCGACATTATAGACAATACAGGTAAATTTCTTACCATCATAAAAACTTTTAACATAAATAGATCGTGAAACATCAGAACAAAAGAGCACGGACGAATTGGATAAATTATTGTGCATTTAAATTGTTATTTATAACATTGATCTGATTGACTTTCTTCCTGTACTGCTCACTACAGTAAATCGTATGAATGTAAGAATATTTCTATAAGAAATGCTTATCCTGTAAATTATCTATATCTATTCTCATCCCAAAGGACTGCACCATCGCTGAGTACGGTCCGTCAAGAGTTTCTTTCCACGGAACTACATCGTGATTATTTAAGTATACTGGACTCTCCCAACAGGAAAACACTGTAACTATGCTTTGGAGACATGCATTCCTTCTAAAGTGCTAATAATCAATTTTAAGAGTAGTAATAATCAATCTTACTTCCACAGGACTACACCATCACTATGTACCTCAACCAGTACTGGAAAGACGAGCGACTGTCCTTCAGTTCAGACGACGAGGTTCTCACATTGCCGGGAGACTTCGCCGAAATGATATGGGTGCCCGATACATTTTTCGCCAACGACAAAAGCAGGTGAGCGCCTATTGAATTATGTGTTTAAACTGGTTTCATCCTGTACTTGCAAAATGTACAAGTACATGAAATTCTAGCATTCGAAAATAGATAAGTTTTCTTAAATACTTCAAAAGCAGTAACTTGGAAAAGAGTGAGCGATTTGAGATCGCAGTTACAAGGCATAATGAATTATGTTAATAGTAAAAATAAGAATAATAAAATTGACTTAGAATAGAATGATTTTGAATTCAAAGAGTTAAATGATCACACATTTAGCAATCATTTTTATTCAATGTCACAGAAGTGCCGTGAAGAAGCTGAAGTTTCAAAAGCGCGTCTAGCATAGATTCATTTGAATTTCTAAAATTTCAAAGTTACTGTAGCATGAAATGTTAACAAATTGACCGTCGAACAATCTTACGGAAAACTCGCTTTAACGTCATTATATGTGCCTTAATAATATACTGAACCCTCAACCGTCTTGACATTTATTTTCAGTTACCTACACGACGTGACTGAGAAGAACAAGATGATTCGGCTGCATGGCGACGGCTCCATCACGTACGGCATGCGCTTCACCACGACACTGGCATGCATGATGGACCTTCACTACTACCCTCTGGACATACAAAAATGCACAGTCGAGATCGAAAGTTGTTAGTATTCTGATAAGATTAATCAGCATTTCAATATTGAAATACACCACCACCTCACTCACTCATTAAACTGTACTGCTATCTTGATACTTGATTGTCATTTCATGATGCCGCACATGAAAATTTTTTTAAAAACGCTATCACCCTGCGTACTCTTTGCACTGCATCGTCAAGATCGATAGTGGTGAGTATCGTTTAATGATCAATCATCAGTTCATTTTTAAATTTTGAAATTAACTATCAGTCATTGAGTTTATACAGAACTGGCGTGTGGAGGAACCTATTCTGATACATCAATCTCGTCGTCAATTACATTTCAACTAACTTTTTGACAACGACCTTAAAAATAGTGCATATTTCAAAAGAAAAATTTGCATCTTTATTACGTGGCATATTATTACGTGGCGATGATATAACCGTTGTGTCTGAAAGGCACTGAAATTGGACTAAAAAAAGTGAAATTTGGCGACTGAAATCATTTTAATCAATAGAACATGCAGGAGATTTTTTCTCATATGCTTTATCTCTCGCGTGAGTCTTCTAATGCCATGCGCTCGATAAAACTGAATGCAAGTCAAAATTCTAATGATGATATTTTGTGTTTAGTGGAAAACTGCTGATTTATTTATATTTACAATTATAGGCCTGTAATCATGCGTGGGTATTAAATGTTCTTTTTTCATGTGGCATCACCCGTTATTCAAAGTAAGTAACCAAATCTGCATGCGAACATGATAGCTTCGTCTATGACTAAAATTTCATCCAGAAGATCACACCACAAATGTAATTATATAGCTACTGTGAGCCTGTAAGAAGAAAGACAACGTAAATTTTTTATAACGTAAAATAAATCTCAGTGGGTAAATCAATTGAATCCTTTAGAAGAATTCAACTGCGGCAAATGATGCCTTCAATTTCTGCCGTTAAAAAAGAATCCAGTTTCCCGGGCGGCTCTCGCTTTCTTCCTCTTAATTTCCTTCTAGGACTTCATGAGAAATGCTAGTCTTCCGTTCTTCTTATCTCGACGACACAGCAGGGCTCTCATGCGATAAAAACTAGTTTGCTCAAAATTTCAAGTTTGCTCTCTAGATTTTAGTTATTTGCATTGAAAGAGAGATAAATTTTATGGGACGAATTTCAATTCTCTGCTACCGATCCAACCTGTACAGTTATATATGCATTATAGAGGGAATCAAGATTATCTTTATAATCAATCAAGTAAAACATAACCTGATGGCCACATGCATTCCAGGAATGGCAAATGTTTTTTCGGTCCCATAATTTGAAGGTGGCTTTAATGTCCGTATCAGAATGAACCTATTCGAAAATTATTGACTAAAAATACATGTAGGTTAACATTTTAAGAATATTTTATAAATATCATTTCCAATTACATTTGCCATAGTTTCAGACGCAGAGCCAAGGTATGGTATGATGTGAAGTTCGAATCGATGATATGGGTCCAACCTATGCGAATATTTTCAAGTAGTGAACGAGGTTTCTTGGCTTGTAAATTGTCCCTCAATTCCAAATCCATATCATAGGAGCGATATGTTTATGACACCATTACACTTCTTAAGCATGCCTCTCTTGAACGTCCTTCCTTCGATTATTTCAAATTAGAACATTCATCGATTAAATGGTTTTTAGCTTTTATATTACTAAGAAACTAAAGATAAATTCGGCTTTCGGATTTCTTTCTTTGTTTCATCGTTCATTCTTTATTTCATTTCAAACTGAATCTGTTCGAAGACTGTCGCTGAATTTAGACGTCTTTGCTGTATTACTTTCTTTAAATGATTTTTCGTATTATTCGTTGATTTTAAATTTGATTCCTTCTTTAGGTAAAAGTATGTTATTTCTGCTCGGTGCCGCTGTCTCTAGTTAACTATAAAAATTACGCGCATTGCGCAGAAGAGTGCGTCTGAATGATGTAGCGCAACTTCTAAATCAGTTTGACCGAGGGCCATGGAAGGAGTTTTCGCGTTGGGAATCTGCTTGCCCAACCTTCTCAATTTGTTGTGCGCCTTCACGCAAAACAGTGTGACTTACGTGTGCCTGAGGGCGATTTTAAGATTTCAACGTGCACCTCCAGAGCTTTGAAGGCTTTCAAATTTTCGTATATCGTTAAAAAGAACTTTCTGCTAATCACGCCTAGTTCATTTCCATTAAGAATTTCCACAAACAAATGGCATATAAATAAAATTCTTTAATTCGTTTACAGATGGCTACACACTGGCGGACGTTGTAATGTACTGGAAGGATATACCAGTCGTGGGGGTGGAGAAGGCTGAACTACCGCAGTTCACCATCATGGGTTACAACTCGACGTACCGCACAGAAGAACTCGCTACGGGGTTCTACCGCCGACTCACCATCACGTTTGAGCTGTCCAGGAACATCGGTTATTTCATCTTCCAGACGTACTTGCCCAGTATACTGATTGTGATGCTGTCTTGGGTATCTTTCTGGATAAACCATGAAGCTACCTCCGCTAGAGTCGCTCTTGGTGAGTTAAGGATATTTGGTAGAAAAAAAGTAGTGAATGCTTGTCCAATTGTATTCGGGGATCATAATTATATTAATGAATTTCGTTAAATTTCGCCATCAGAAATTAAAAAAATTTGCGTCGTCAGCATTATAATTGAAAATTATCCAAAGTTTTATTTGATATGCGTAGCAGTAATTGAATAGCCCCGGCCTTGCTTTGCTTAGTTCAAAATAACATTTTTGCCCAATAACGTTGTTCTGTTCAGGCATCACGACCGTACTCACCATGACGACCATCAGTACGGGTGTACGGTCCTCGCTACCTCGCATCTCTTACGTGAAGGCCATCGACATTTACCTCGTCATGTGCTTCGTGTTTGTCTTTGCTGCTCTGCTAGAATATGCTGCTGTCAACTACACATTCTGGGGCCAAAAGTGAGAGAAATATTAAACAATGTGTAATCCATTTTAGCATATTCAATCTTTGTTGTTTCTACGTATAATGTCAGTGTGTTCAAGGAACTAATTGAAGTATCATCTGGACATAAATTTTATGACATGTATTCGTCCGTATTTTTCTAGTGGACGATTGCATATCCTATAATCTTGGTTGCATTTGTTTCGTCATTTCCCTGCAAAAACACACGCACATCAGTGCCACATGTAAGCGTTTCAACACTATTACGAGATCCGTAAATGGCTATGAAGAGCAGTCTACTGCGAAATTGACTTGCTGTCTGACCAAGCAATATATTTGAATTATTATTTTATTTTGTACCTCATTTCACGGCATATCAAGAAGTCGTTCTAGGTGCGACGTGAGAAAAAGTTGCGCAAGCTTTCAATATTGTCTTAACCTTTGTCTTGCCTGGTATTCATTTACCAGATATTTCTCTTATTCAAGGGCGAAGAAGAAGCCTAAGAAAGTGAAGCCATCTCCGTCACCTAAGTCACCTCTTCATCTTCCCCAAACGAACAAGATAGACGGCACAACTAAACATCCTGAAGAGATCATAGAGCTACAGGATATTCGCATGAGTCCTATTCCTTCGATAAGGTATCGAATTACATACTCAGTATTTTCAAAATTAACAAATAATTGGGGGCTGCTTCCGAAGCGTTTTGATCCGGGTTTTTCATCACACACATCCTGTATGAGCGGAAATGCAGTTTTGATACTAATTTTCATGTACAAATTATCGCCCCATTATCCTGTAAACATATTTGAAAGAGCTGCCTGTTAGCGGTAAATCTATGAGGATAGATTTGATCTCATATACATGTTATTAATTGATGATTCATCTTCTTTCACATCCGTTTACAGCAGACTTTTAAAAGTTTCAATCGTCCTTCTTCCTGATTCAAAATTTTAAAGTGGCGTGATATCATGTGATAATGTTCGTACCGAATGATAGTACCATATAGTCATACGAATATTATCCTTAAACAGCTTTTCCATCCAACAGACAACGGCACAACTCGAAGTTTTTCAGCCGGGAAAGCAGCTTGCAGGACCTCAAGTTTCCACCATCTTTCCGGATCAACAGGAACTACATGTCGTCGCGCAGCCTGGCAAGTGCCAACAAGCTACAAGCTCGCAAGAAACTAATTGCTAGTATCCGAAAAGGAACCTCGACAATCAAAGCTAGCATTCCTACCATAACTGATGTTAATGTCATTGATAAGTACTCGCGTGTCTTCTTTCCCGTTTCTTTCATGATATTTAATATGGGATATTGGGGCTTTTACTATGCATAAGTCTTATTGTTCGGAAAAAACATAATTTAAAGGACGAGTATGATATAATACAAATGAAACTTATGATGAAAGATTTGATAACATAATCAGCCGCACCTTCATTATAAGTAAGGTCATTTAAAACATCCCATTATGTATTCTTCATTCTGAATTCATGTGAACTTTCACCCAACAAAACGTGTTCGAGTTACCTGTAAATGATAAAAAGTTGGACTGACGCGGTTAATTTTTATCTGTTATTAACACCACCTGGTATATGCATACAGGTAATATTCCAAAGATTCGGGGAAAGAATTTGTGTACTTTTACTATATAATATAATGCTCGGGAAGACCGAGTGGTCAAGATCACAAAGAGTGGAGCAGAGAGTTGCATGTTCGAAACCCTCAACTAGATGCGAAACCACTGGGCCTGGCGAGCAACAGGCCAGCAAAGCCTAATTAAAGCTAACACCGCTATATTTAATACTGGTAACAAATTGAGTGTTATTTACAGAATTAGATTACAAATCCAAAGCTTAATCTTTCAGAATAATTTTTAGTTTATAATTTTGGCCCCATTATAAGTGGCAATAACCATTATCGAAATTCCATAGTAATGTCAAAGTGTAATGTCATGTTTTTCCCTTTTGTTACTCTTAAGTATCTTGTAGATGTTTAAGCGTTCCAACATAATAATTTGTATTAAGTATAAATATTATATTCCAAGTATCGGGGATTGTAATTAAATGTCGTGCTTAAGCTACTAACATGCATTTAAATAACGATATGGAAAATTAAACCTTCTTTAGGTCCTGAAGACAACAGTAAGTGGCCAGAAAACAAATATTGTGTGTTCATTAATGACATTACATGTTCCATGTTAACATGCAAAAGACGTTCTATTCAAAAGGCCTTTATTTAAGAATTTATTTTACTTTGCTTAGATGGACTGTAATTTTTCTTGATATTTGCCGGTGACGCGTCGTGTTTGTACTAAAAACTACCTTTTTTCTCGTCCAAATAACTCGACGAACTCCTGTTTACCTCAATTCTTTTTTGGTATAGTTAATTAAGATTACATTAGCTTCGTACGATAATTGGGTTCAATGAAAGTTGGAACATAAGATAAATTTACACCATCCGCCAGTTGGTGATTTCTAGCTGAAGAATGTCATTCTGACGCACACTATGCCACTAGTTGAGATGTACAATATTTTTTTTTAGCGTAAAATGATCAGATCAAGTCTGATCAAATTTAATCTGCTTGTAATAAATAGGTTACCACGGCATGAACTACTTCCCATGACGAATGTTAGTAGTAATTGTTGCCTGGAAGTAGCCAGTAGTCGTGCCAAATTCGAAGGATTATTCGCCACGCCTGTCGACGTAGTTATTCAGAGTAAATGTATTATCATACTAAAATTACAATGATACACTTGAAGAAGTGAAGCCTTTACATAATCATACAAACTAATGCACTAGAAAAGCTAGGTTTAACTTCTAAAATTTTTGTATTGTATGTATAAAGATACCTTGGGTTTCTTTCGGCGAGATTTAAAGATAAGTCGCAAACAGGTACGTTGTTCATTATGTTCGTAAGCGGTTTCTGGAATAAAATTCAGAAAAACGAAGTTAGCGACACCACCTCGCATTTAATTTTAAGGGACTGACGTATTTAACATTGAGAGACCTCACCAGCAGGTACGAAAAATAAAAAATAAATAAATAAATAAAAACTTTCAAAAATTATATATATGATTTCGAGAAAGGAGATAATAAAGGCTCGAATAATCGTTATTTTGTTATAACATTAAAACCATTAATTGAAAGTACTACTTTGCTTTCCTTGTCTAGTGTTTCTGCATTATTGAGTATAAATATAAATATATATGCGTGTTTTAAAAGTTATTTGATAACCCGACTTTCATCAAAGGCTAATTCAATACTTTGTATTAAGACAAGGGAATCAATCTTAGTGCTGGAAAGTTCTACTTCCTATCAGAAGTCATTTTCATTGAAACGAGCTAAAATCAACATTTGACCTTTTCTATAGTCGAATATAAATCTTTAGGGCTGCGCAAAGGAAATTTATAACCGAATCATTATTTAAGAAGAGTAAAATCGGCACACATTCTCCATGCTATGATACCCAAACGACAAATCAATAATCAATGCAAGAATGATCACACCAATTAATTTGTACTCTGTAAAATTTTATTGGCAAGGTCTAGCTCCGACGCAAGAAGTTGCCGTGCATGTTACTTCCAGAAAACGGAAGATGTGTTCTATTATACTTCCGTTTTCTGGCTGTAATATGCAAGACAACTTCTTGCCATGCATGCACGGCAAGACAACTTCTTGCCATGCATGCACGGCAAGACAACTCCTTGCCATGCATGCACGGCAAGGAGTTGCCGTGCCATCTCCACAGGAACTCCTGGAAGGTGCATTCCGTTTTCTATAAGTCGTTTTTTATTTGGTTGGATTTACAGGATGGACTCAACACATTGACTTGCGTTAGAATGATTGCTGAACTCGAAAAGGTAATGAAGAAGTCAATAATATGAAGTCAAAAAGTTTTTCCTTGCGGGGCAATTCTTAACTTGGAAGCATTATTTTATGGATTTAAATCAGCGTTATCGTCAATCAAAAGTCTTCATACCTACTATTGTTATTTGTTGTCAATATTTAATTACGATCAAGTAACTTGCCAAATTCAGGGTTTAATCTAAAAAGAATTTCACTTCATTTTATTGTGCGATACTATGCAATTTTGCATTTGCGATACAATCATGGAATAATCTCAGACACGCGATGCATCTAGAACTTAAGAAACATGAGCTGTTGACCTAATGGTGATGGCCTTGAATTAACTTCATTGATCTCAGGCGCATGTACTCTAAAAATTAAAGTTCCGCTTTGGACCACTCGACGTATGCTAATCAGAATCCAGACTGCAAATCGAAATTCGTCTACAATTGTATTTAAATTATAAGTAGAACGGCTCAATGAAACAGTCATTTTTGTGAATTTTACTCGTAGTAAACATCGATGTTAGATACACATTTATGTAAAATACAATTGTGTACAATCAATAAACATTGTCTGAAAGAAAATACATAAAATTACGTGCAATTACCATTCACATTGCTTGGAAACCTCCAAGCTGCCAGCTAATATTTCTAAACGGGCAAACATGAAATAAATTGTTCATGACGAGCATCATTGTTGAGGCCTATAGCAGCTCAATCAAGTGACTGCTGATACGTGTATATTGTATAGTGTATATAGATAGTCCCATTGACCTGTACGAATAGTTACGGATTTACAGATTAATTCAATCCATGAAGTACGGAATTTTGCTTCATAGACTCACGTCTAACGATTGATGTGTATTATCCTTAGACAGAAATTAATTTTTTTAAAACCAAAAAAGTATTTCGTCTTATAGTGATATTTGAGTCCGGAAAATTTTACAATGTAGCCTACGAAGAAAAACACATTGAAAAAATTACCAAGGAAAATAATTTCGTGAATAAGAAAACTCCAACACCTATAAGATTTCAATTAAAATTGTAATTGTTTACAGGTATGAGAAGCATCAGAGAACTTTTACTGGGACACATATTCATGACTTTCTGGAATTTTTATACGTGATCCATTGATCAATGATTCCATACATTTCTGTCAGAATAACGATCAAAGAGATAATTTCAAATTGTTTCAGATTCAATGAAGCTGATAGCGAGATGAAAGATATTTTGAACAATCTTTTATGAAACATGCACTTCTATTAACTCCAGTAGAATTTAATACAAAATGATTACACGGTAATTCCTATATGGAAGATTCATTCTGGCGTCTCCCATTCAGATACAACATCCACAGACGAAGCTATTTGAATTAATCGCTGTCCTCCTCCATTTATAGGGAGAAATAAGAAGTTTTCCGGTAATAAATAACATAATTTAACACAATATCTTATAACTCGAGGAATTCATCCATTACTGATCGGCGCAGTGGCTTCCCGCATTGTAAAAGCTCAGTCATTTATAACTTCCGCCGTAATAATTTCCACGATTCGATACATAACTCAAGAAATTCATTTACGTTACAACTGCGTACAAAATTTACGAAAAATTCATCCACTCCAAAATAAAGTTGTCCAGTTAAACATTCCATGAATAAACACAAATATCACCTCGCTTGAAGTGATAATTTTTACTTCCTTACTACGCAGTAGCAGCTTGAATTTCGTAAGTATTACTTCAGTCATTTCAGAATTGGGTCTTCCATTATTACCTACCACAATTTAACATCGAAAATACCTGATTAGACGAATTAATTCATTTCCTAATTGCGCAGTGAATGCGTGAAGGGAGAGGCTGTTTCGGCGGAATTGCATTTTTGGTGATAACTTTCATAATTCGATGCCAAGTATCAGTAAACTTATGAAATTCATTCACTTTCAACGGCTCAAAGAGTTTACGAGTTTCGTAGCAAACAGTTTTTCCGTTTCGAAATTCTGTCTACCCGGAATAACTTTCGTGATTGAATACCAATTATCACCAAGAAATTCATTCCCTTCCGGATTGGACAGAGTCTGCTTGAATTAAAATGTTTAGCTGTTACAAATTTGTATTTTTGATAATAACTTTCGTGATTCAACACCAAATATTCCCTAACTAAATAATTAATTCACTTTCAAACTGAGAAAAGGGCCTATGAGTTTCGGAGTACACTTATCACTGCAAGTTGGGTTTTGCAGTTGAATCATGCATGATTCAACACCAAAATCTTCTCACTCGAAGAAAGTATTTACTTTCCAACTGTGCATATGTGCAGTGGCTGCATGAATCTTATAAATGATATTTCAGCCGCTTCAGATATTAAATTTTCGCTGATAGCTTCCATAATGCAATGCAGAGCAAGACCAAATTCAAGAAATTCATTCATTTTACAGCAGCACAAAGGATCTTCGAGTTTCGTTAAAAGCCAGTTGATCGTTTTCAAAATTGACCTCTCCGGGGTAACTTCTATGATTCAACGCCAATTGTCACGTGACTCGTAGAAGTCATTTCTATTCAATATAATTAGTTTATTGATTAAATAAGTCTAAGTAATTTATCATTCATAAATTGAACAATAACGCGACTTTTTTGCGCGGTCTGGAAACCTAAGCATCTATACATTTAAAGAGGCCATTACTCACAAATTCATAAACTTTAGTAGTCACCTAGTATGTCAATGCTTAAAAGCAGCGCTCATTGTATAATGAATTGCTGTAGAATATACAACACTTTATCAGATGAGAAAAACTGGTAGGCCTTCATGATTTATCCAAAAATTTTGTGCGATTGCAGAAATATCTGAAACGTTGTCAGGTATCGCAAAAAGTGTGAAAAAAATATAACTCAGTACTCACTGCAGTGAGTGACAGAGAGCGCATTTTCTCGTCGACGAAAACGTGAAGTCACGGACAAACGGACAGACGGACGGACAGACAGACGGACAGACAGATGGACAGACGGACAGACAAATGGACAGACGGACGGACAGACAGACAGACATGACGAGCACAATAGCGCCTTTTTTCCATAAATGAGAAAATGCGCTAAAAAGAGAGGCAAACATAACAGGCAGGATAATTCCTTAATAATAAATATACATTTGTCACAATTTGTGTGTTTGAAACGTGGCGCTGGAAATATATTGGTACGTGCTTCCAAAATCCATTCCTAGTGGGACAATAGTAAGGCATTGCAAAAGAAGGTGGGAAGTATTGGGCAAACAATTTTAATTTGATTCTAAATTAGTATATACGAATTCAATTCAAAAGACGATAAATATTTTCTTCATATTTATGAACAAGTGAGATATAAATAAAATATAAAATGTGAGATTAATCAGGTCTTTCTTTAATGATCATACTTTTGTCTGAATATTATGTAAGAAATGTAGCCTGACGGAATTTTAAGATTTTTTATCAAAATTTAGCCTGACGGAATTTTAAGATTTTTTATCTCTAACTGCTAGTTAAATAATGCTAGTTTGAATGTCAGGCAAATTAACAATAGTTTCAAACCAACCTATTTTCCGGAAAATATTCTGCAATTATTTATTACTCGTTTTTGTGTTTATTTTGCCAAACTTAACCTCAACTGATGGTTTTGCTATAAATTTTTAGTGTCGTTCTTTGGCCGAGTTTGGACTAATTTGTTTACATTTTTAGGAAAAAATGATCTAAAAAGTTGTATCTTTGCGTATTACTGATGCAAAATGGCTGTTCCTGATAATTATGCCATTTAATCTTATATTCATACATTACACTATGAATAATAAAATTATCAATTTTACAAGACCATAATTCTTTTCGGGTATACTAAACCCGCTATCGTAGCTGATATTCAAGCTCTGTTATATACTGAGCCGATGCTTCCAGTTCGACACTGCGTTGACGTGTCGATAAACGTTGGATTTCATTATAAAGTTTCAGTAAAATGGACCAACTGTCACCGGATTTTTTTTTCAAATGTATTCTTTTTTAATCCATTGTAACGCGTGTTCATGTGTGAAAAAAAACATAAATCAAATCAAATACACTACGACTGAATAGGCGCTGAATGTGACTTAAGGCGAGGCGCCGTTTAATCCATATACGATGGCTACATTCCCTCCATATTAAAAAGAGACAAAATTTCAATAGGTAGAAGCAATACAGTTGGTAAAATATGTCATATCGCAAAATAAGAAGGAGGTTCTGTAAGTATGTAGTATTCTTATCGCGTGCAGTGGTGAAATAAATTTTAGGAGTCCGTTCTTTTAAGTGGATTTCATATCGCAAAATAAGAAGGAGGTGGTTCTGTAAGTATGTAGTATTCTTATCGCGTGCAGTGGTGAAATAAATTTTAGGTTGCTGTTCTTCTGAGTGGATTTATAAATTATCGATACTAATCATGCTCTGCTCAGCTAAAAGTTGTGCTGCTCACAGAATACTAGTAGATTTCCAATGCATTAATCGGTATGATGGTCCATGAGATTTTAATATCCCGTCATCTCGAAACCTATAATTCCGAATCCGAATGCTTATTTTCATTAGAAAGTAATTTGAACACAAGAAACCCCGTTCAAATCCCCATTTAACACAGCATTCTAATTAAACTCAATCTTGTAGTTTTAATAAAATTTGAAATTTGCAATTTTTTTAATTTAATCAACCAATTCATGAAATTTTATTAGCTTTGCAATGTCTCGTGATTCCAAAAAAAACAAGATGAAAATTTCAGATCCATATAGTATTATGAAGATACAAGCATATCCATGATCCATGCCATAAGTTAAGTCAGTGGTAATCTACCAGGCATTTGACGTTGAAAAAAACGTTCATAAAACATCGTTTCCACGAAATTAACTCGTAATCTTAATGGTTTTAACATCATTTGCCTGTCTGACGTTGAAAAAACTTTCACAAACGTTTCAACGAAATTAACTTAAATCTAAATGTTTTCAACATTATTTGCCTGGAGGATTCGCCCAGCTTGCATTAGCCTTGGTTATTGCGACGCTTACGGGCCAGCGCCGCATGCACCTGCGACGGCCCAGAGAGGCAGATAATACCGGCTTTGGTGGCGGCCAAGGAACTTGACTGTTCAGGTTTAGCAGCAAGAGGAAACTTCCACAGATCACGTGGGGGCCGACATCTGGAACAATCCGCTTCTTTGAAAGAATAATCCGAGACTTCAGAGAGTCTTGAGGTCTCTACTTGAGCTTATCGGGTTCTTAGGCCTGGCTGCGTGTGAAGACGTCACAGTTCATGTTTTTCTTGGAATATGACGACCTTCCCAATAATTTGTTTCTTAGTTCCATAGTGCGGCGTATTCAGTTACGCATCAATTTTTTAGGCGGAGGAGTAACTGAATCAAATATCAGGTGCGACTTTGCCTCCGTTGTACATTACTGAAAAGCTTAACAAATGCATGGAAAAAGACGCGTGACGTGACAACACACAGCAATTAATGGATGTAAAAATGTGGTCCCAACTAATCGAGCTGAACATTATGGGAAGCAACCTGAATTCTATTGGTCCAGGATCGTACGCATGGAATAAGCTTGCGGGAATATAGCTAAAATAGTAATGTAGAGTTTTGTAACTCATAAAGCTTAGACATAATATCGCACAATAATGAATAAATCTAGATCATTTATAGAAGATTTAAAAAAATTGAAAAGCAAACTTTGCAGTAAAACTTGGGAACTTCATAATCTTTTCCAACCAAATTTTACAAGTTTTAATGGTATAATTTCGTGTTAGAGACTGAATTCTGTCAGCAAGGCAGACCAGGTATTAAAGTCTTAAAGTTGGCCACAAAGTTTGGTTTGCTTGACAACTCTAACGCTAACTTCACTAGCCTCTCGGACAATGTCAATTTTAATTCCTGCGCTTAAGAAAGTTTTGGATGGTCATAAATATCTCTTTTGTGAGACGTTTGTAGGGAACCAATGATTTTTTTTCTACCAGGTTATTGGCAGACTCACTGAATGGCAGCACGTTGCATGGGTGATGCGAGCATGGTTGATCCGTGGCTCATCCACCCTGCCGAAGAAGGAATCTAGCTGGACTCGCTGCTACAAGAACAACTCGTTTTTTGGTTACCTCGCTAAACCTCCCCTCTCCCCGCACGACAGCTCCTGGCCGCTGCAGTGCAACTGCATTGCTTTCTCCGACGATGTTCAACTTCAGCCAAACTATCCAGCATTGAATGCCGTTTCCCTCAAAAATTATCTGAATCATTGTACTTTTTTCTATGTCGTCTGTGGCTAGAAATTGACAAACTGCTGCTGTTCATTGCTCATTCAAATAAAAAGACAATCCTATTGTATGCAACTTCTGCAAGCGCAGTATGTACGTAGTTAATGAGTGTCAAACGAAGAAATAACTTGTATGAGGACCATGAATCATAAATTAAAAATAATTCAGAGTGTCATTCGTAGTAAACCACAGATGGTGCTGTCTACAGCACTGACTGTCTGTACATAGACGGCCTTGAATTACGTAATATAACGGGGTAAAGAGTTCGTCCTATTTACATCATTCAAGGATGCACAAGTGTCACTGCATATTTCATGTTTGCTTCTCTGAACAATTCAATCATTTGAATCACAATATAAGATGAATATAAAACAGCTATTTAAATAAATTGTTCTCTTCTGTTCGAGATTTCATTAAAATTGTAACTATGAGTTCTAATGACATTTAAATAATTTTATATTCCAAAGCATCATTGAATTAAATGTAGCACATAAACTGACGAAAATTTTGTTCAAATTTCAAAATTTCTTCTTTTCGCAGCAAGTGTTTGATCCTAAACACTTGTCTACGATGGCTTCAACCCTGGCGCGTGGGCTATACTCTATAGGACCGCAGACGTTCCAGGCTCCGCCCCCATGTGGGCTCCCTACTATAAAAGCGCCACCTCGCAAGATCGGTTCTTAATATTCCGTCACGATTTACGTCGTCAAGAACTGTCTTTGTGTTATAACACACGTGTTTTTGTGTATTTTCGTACTCTAACATTACCGGCTTTTGCTTGCAATTGTTGATTAGTGCTTCACTTCCGTCAACACTACTTTTGTGTGAAAGAAAGAGAGATTACCTTTTCTATTCAAAGGTTATCCACACATTATCTTCAACAATGCAGAAACATTTCTTATTATACCAAGATATGTCAACATCACTGCAACCAAATACATCTATTATTAAGAAATAAAAACAATAACTGGCACTGAACCCACTTGAAACCTCTTGAAGCCTAAAAGCTTTTCCGTTTTATTTCTCATTCACCGTGAAAGAAGAACCATCGTCACAATGATTGAATGGGCAGCTGGATTGGCTGGAGGTGAGTTGGAAGTCATAAGAACATCGTAATGTCCATGTTTATAAACAAACTCCGACATGAGCTTTCAAGTTTTACTACATGGTGACATATTTATTCTTTAAGAAGAATAAAAACTATCTATATTTGAGTACCAGTAGACGATGATCACGGCAATTATTATTGTCTTAATCGAACGCATTTATCGTTAGTTATGAAAAAGCAGAATACTTTATGCCTGGAGTCAGCCTGTAGAAACTGCGACGCGCAAACTGTAATGATCCTCGCTTCTGAAGTGGAAGACATTCTCAATCACAAGTTTTCTAACATTCACAGAATTATTACAACTTATTTCAGCATTTAACAAGTGAGAATAGGGTTTCGAAGAAATAAAAAGTTTGAATATTTTAAATAATTTTTCACGACTGTGGAAGTGAACATTTCAGTGACATATCTGTATAGCAATAATAAAATTAGTACACGATTCGAAACATATCACACACAATAACATTTAAAGAGCAGTACGGTCAGCAAACTTTTTAAATTGAATATCAGTTTAAGTAAGTTCATTTAGTGAAGCCTATTTAAGGGCAGCAATATAAGGTTATAAGGATGTCAAGAACAGACCACGTTTGTTCTCAGTTATAAGCTCATACGTCAAATGACAATGAGGGAACAAGCTAACGAATTGCCCACTCATAGTTGTAGTATTCAAGTATTCAGCACTTCACTACGATTTGAATAGATTAGGATACCCGTTCCAGATTTTTAACATTCGTTCCCTAAATTTGAAAACAGTGAGATACTAGCTTAGTTTAAAAAATTCACGTCTTTTTTAACAAATATAATAATGCACATCAACGTATTTTTGCAAAATTTAGCAAAATTTGTTCTTTCATCATGAAATTCAAACTAAAATCTCATTAAAGCATCAGTTGTAAAAATTCATAATTATATTTCACCTATAAAACATAATAATTCCTTATAAACTTGAATTATGGAGTGAGAGGCATTAGAGTCCCGAATTTTCTGGAGTCGTAATCAAGAAACGAGTATTTTTATGACTTGCTAAACTTGGAGCATAAGTCCAAACCAAGTTTTTGCTGTCGGGACGAGGGTGGGTGCGGTGCTCTTCTGCCATTGGTCGAGACAGCGTAGCTGCATGCGGTTCCTGCATGGCGACAGAGAGTCGCCGTGTCGGGCACGATGGCCAACGGCGACTAAAGCATAAGTGGAAACTTCCATGGCCTCGATATTGTTAAACGTCAAAGCAAAATATCAAAGTAACTCTGCATCGTGATTTCATGAATCCATACATAACAATGATTAAGTAATTGAACATGATTTTCGCATTGAAGTTAGATATATAAAACAGTAGGCTATCCTTTACTGCAGAGAAACAATTCATCTCATGCCACGTGAATTATTGCATTGCTTCTTCAGTGATTCCAAGATATTCAGAAACACAAACCCGCGATCGAGAAAAGGTGGAGCCTTCCCGTGTAAAATTGTCGGCAATTTACAATGACCTTAATGCTCAATCGAACAGCATTTTGATGTTGATTGATTTTTTCTCTCCCGTGTTGATTAATTTTTGTTGTACTATGTTACTTAATTGATGTCGAACATAACAAAGTTTTTATATAGTAGTTGAATTTAATTTTCACAAATTAAATCACAATTTTGAATTTGATTTTCACAATTTTCACAATTTCAAATTAATTTTCACAATTTTCACAAATCGCAATTTTCACATCTACAAAGATTGAGCAATAAATGCTAATTGGAACTCAAGGTTATTTGTAAGTACAATTTTGACATGAATGAAGGGAATTTATTTATGCGGCGTTTATTGTATTGAGTTGTCGAGATCATTACATATATACCTACTATAGATAGACTTTATATTCACTCTACATAGATGCTTCCAAGTATACCTTGGAGTTGAAGGATAGTATATATTCACTTTAAATATATAAGTATAGTATATATTCAGTACACATATGCTTCCTAGTATACCTTGGAGTATAAGTATAGAAAGTAGTAAGTTGGTGTATAAGTATATATCCAAGTATACTGGACGCCAGCCCCTGATTGGCCGACATGGCCAGGTGATTGCCTCGTGATCGACGCGCTTCAGGAACGTGATACGCCCCACTTAACTAATGCCCGGAATCATCTTGCTTTTCAAAAACAAATGCCTCTCAACATTGATTTCACATTGAAAATAGACAATGAATTCAGATTTTTGCATTTAATGTTGGGATCTGAAAGTTCTGAAAAAAATTTTTCAAGTTGAACACATTTGAGACGCAAGTTCACTTATCGTAAAATTTTAATTTATTATTACTCACAACGAGTTATGAGATGCTATCGTTAACCTATTTTATTCATGACTGCATAACCTGATCTGTGGAAGAAATTATTAATAATAGAGTAAAAATTTAGAATGATTGACGAATTTTTACGGGGTGCATGCTTAGTTTTGCCGCAAATAAATTTAGATTCGTGCAAATTTATGCTTACATTAACGTCGTTCTTGATGTTTTGTGTTGTTTTCAATTAGTTTATATTGTCTAGTTTTCATTCTGAAAGCAATCACGTGACTGACATGAAGCTTATTTCCTTGCAGGGTGTGCCGGAGTTGCTGTTGGTCATCCCTTTGACACGGTCAAGGTGAATATATCAATATCATGCATGCTTAATATTTTATGTATCTTCACTTGGTAATGTGGTAGGAATTTCAAGCATAACAGACCAATCGCAACCGTTGAAAGAATGTGGAAAGAGAAGCGTGTATCCAACGCAAAGCAAGCAACTGGAAAAATCTGGATCAACAGCATAAGTTTTTTTGCGCCTAATATAGAATATGGCAGCTTAAACATCGCAGCTGCCATTCTAGGAAACTTGAGACTGAGTTTGACAAATCAGGGCCAGCCTTTATGATCGGGACGGGAATTGCAGTACCCGTAAAATTGCCTTATAATCTTGAAACATTAGCTCCATGAAGATTATTGGCTTCGAGAAAAAACTTGCTTGTAATATGTGCAAATAAGATTATATTAATAGGTTTCTACTTATGCTATATCGCATATTTTTTTCTAAAACCTACAGTAATGTTACGGCTGCCTACTGGATTACTGGCTGCCATTAATGTTTTTCCTGCCTACTGGAATACATCAGATAGCAGTTCGGTCGCTGTAGGTATTTTATTATCGGGAGAGGCAAGCGAGTGTCAGACGCGACGCATGACGCCCAAAGTCCAAGCATGCAGCTAGGCAGGCGCTCTGCATGTGATGCGCAAATGCCGAATAGAAGTCGAACTGCCTAGCAGTCTCAGGCGCGCTCCAGCGCCTCATACCTGTCCATGCACAAAAACCAGTTAGTTCTCTTTGTATAGGTCACATTAAACATCGAGGAGCCAAGAGGCCCCCAAATGCTGCTAAGTTTAGCTGCTGTTTCTTAATTAGATCTCGCCTGGTAACAGGTGAGATCCACTAGGTTTCTTGGCTTCATCTAATAACAGTCTCGCTAAAATCGGACTAAATTATCAGTAACATAAAACAGAAAATGTAATCGTTGAACTGTGAAATTATACACAGTCTCAAGAACGTTATTATGGTGATATTTTGTACAGCAAAGAAGCTCGTGTAAGACGGAGATCTCGATGTATACGCATGACAAGTACAAAACGCAAGTACAAAATCAACAATGTATGTAAATCATCGATGTACGCAAGTGCAAAATCAACGATGTATGTAAATCCACGATGTACGCAAGTGCAAAATCAACGATGTATGTAAATCAACGATGTACGCAAGTGCAAAATCAGCGATGTATGTAAATCAACGATGTACGCAAGTGCAAAATCAACGAAACAAACATAAACAGAATATAGCTCTGCAGATAACGTCTACGTGATGTGCTCACATTGCCTTCTTGAGTATAATCATTGAAATGAAGTATTTACAACTTAAATTCCCCTTTTAGAATCCCTCAGCAATTACTAAAAGCCAAATGGGCTGACTCGGCGGAACTCTTTTGAATCAGATAGGATCATAACAGTAGGAATTTTAAAAGTTCACTCGCATATTTTATGTGTTATAATGGTATAGGCAATATGTTACATAAGCATAGCCCTGGAATTCGTTTCTGCAATTGTAATTCGTTTCTTTCACCATCCACACCATATAATACACATCCCCGATTTAGGACTTTAGGAATGGAGAGGCTCAATCAAAGGCTAACTTCATTGTAAGTTTTCGGTAAATTACATATAATTCATCTACGTCCAATAATACATTTTTCATCCTTAGCATATTACCTTGTTTTGATAGTGAAACAAGATGGAAGAAGACTATGGGTCTCTCGCATGCACTTTTATCCTATGCCATGTAATTCGTACAGTATTTCCTAGAGGCTTCATTTTAATGTTTATTTCTTTGTTCGCAGGTCAAACTGCAGACTCAAGACTTCAGGAATCCTCGTTACCATGGAACTTGGGACTGCTTCTCACAGACCATCCGAAAAGAAGGGGTAAGCATTATCAGTTGAATAAGACCAAATTGCCATAAAAAGGTTAAATTTCCGTAAGACTGATGAGAAATTTGCAATAGTAACCATTAATCATTTTTATTTGCTAACCATTTAATCCCGTATGTAGTCAAAAAATATTAAAATATTTCTTAATTGTGATATATACCGCACTATTGTAAAATTTTTTACTAATGACCTAATGATCCATAAATTTTCACACGAACACAAATTTTTACGGTAAGCCATAATAAAAGTACGTTTCGTTAGTGCAGAATATCACAATTTTCAATTACACGACATTATGATTAACGATGAAACCTATATTATGAAACCTATATATTACAATATCCTATTCAGAACCAATTTTAATTTCCAGGTGCGAGGTCTGTATCGTGGCATGGCATCGCCCATGGCCGGAGTGGGCGCCGTGAACGCTGTAATATTCGGAGTTCACGGCTCAGTCTCGAAGCGCTTCGAAGATCCCGACGCTCTCAAGTAAGTTGCAAAAAAATCATTCGTCGAAAATATTTTTGGTCAGTGCAATAATTTATTATATTGAGTTTTGCGTTACGATTAGTAACCCAAGTTTTACCCTCAGCAATTAATCATGTAACGCATCTTATTTGGATGTCAGGATGTAATAAATAGTTAGAATCAGCTTAATAATCCTAATCAAGTATAAAAACATTAAAGCATTACTTATAATTTTTAATTTGCAGGTCGCACTTCACGGCGGGAGTGTGTGCGGGCTTCGTGCAGGCATTCATCGCATCGCCCGTGGAGCTCACGAAAACGAGACTACAGGTGAGCTTCGGTTAATTATTATTAAATCTCTCGTGCACTCGTAGGAGATAGCAAATTGAAATATTTATTTTACCCTACGTACAGGAATGAAATTGATATTAAATCTCGCGTAACTCATAGGAGACAGCAAATTAAAATATTTAGTTTACCCTACATGCATGATATTGAAAAATTTAATAGTAGAATATGCAGAAGGGTATGTAGAAATGTTCCAATGCAATGTAGAATGGGCAGAGAACACTCACAGTATTCCTTCTTCAATGGATAAAATCTTTGTACTAACTCAAAATATTTTCATCTAATTGTTCTTGCACATTCCAAACAGATATTATAAGTCATATACCAATTATGGTAAATATTTTATACAATTACAATACAATACAGTTTTCCACAGACCTGTCACTAGTCCCAACTCAATTTATGTGCATTTTCTACATATTTTATATTGAATTTTCTATATATATTATTGAATATAATATTTTATATTTAATGTACATATTTGTTCAGATCCAGGCAGACATCATAACGCCGGGCAGCAACGTGGCCCCCAAGTACACGGGCCCCCTGCAGTGCGCCAAACACATCCTGCGCACTGAAGGCTTCAGAGGATTGTTCAGAGGACAGCTCATCACCATCATGAGAGAGGTGAGGTCAATACAATAGAACTTCAGTTGAAAATATAATTTTGCTTTTAGGATTATATGTTGGTTAAAATTTATTAATTCTTTTTCAGAATGCACATTTGTGCATACGAATAATTGAATCATATCTACAATGCAATGCTTCAAATACACAAATGCATATTAGACTATGCGCAAATTGAATAATTATACCAAAAAAGTAAGGTTGTCTCCGTTGATCCTTTCATTTTAAGGTTGATCCTTTCATTTTAATGTTTATCCTTTCATTTTAATGTTTATCCTTGTATTTAATGAACATGTTTGTCTGCAGATACCGGGTTTCGGCACGTACTTCTTATGGTACGAGTGGATGGCACGCAAACTGAGCGGGAACGACAGCGGCTCGGCAGCAGGCCCGCTGTCCGTGCTGGTGGCCGGCGGCAGCGCGGGCACAGCTTCGTGGCTTGTCACTTACCCCATCGACGTCATCAAGTCTCGGATACAGGTGAGTTTAATGATATTAATTATGTTAATGTACCTTAATTATTGTTTTATAGAGAACAACTTGATATATTCTGGAAAAACCAATATGTGCTAGGGCTGACGCTGTAACTTAAAATATTCATAATTAAAAAAAAACATTTACTGTTATTAGATATAAACTTCAGCGAGTTACGATGTGGTTAGGAAAAGCTGCATGCGGCTGTGAAAAAATACAATACTTTACTTTAATCATTCCAACATATGCGTATAACACTTTTCTTTCTTTCATTGCAGTCTGATGGAGCATTTGGCCCTAAGCGTTACAACGGCATGGTCGACTGCTTCAGGACGAGCGTCAAAGAGGAAGGCTGGATGGTCCTGACTCGTGGTTTGAATTCGACTCTTCTTCGGGCTTTCCCAACCAATGCAGCTACATTCTTCGTCGTAACGTCGGTGCTGAAAACATTCAGCCCTGAAAGCAGCGACGAAACTTCAGGCACTAGCTTGGCCCTGACGGAAATTTACAGAACTGCTGAGCTTATCATGCACGCTGCAGGAGCTGCCCACGACGTTTACGATCACCACAAAGGAATGTTGAAGAAATTAAAGGAAAACCACCTTGCTAATTTCCTTCCCATCGTTGTGGCCGCCAGCAAGACATCGTCACAGTCTGCAAGCTGTTGCGGAGAGAAGATATGCGAGGTACTGTGGTCTTCAGTTGACTTCGTGGTGATGAACAAATTCAATTCTGGATATCACTCAAGTTGGGTTCCCTGCCGAGGAATTGTCACACAAAAGAAAAATCCGTCTGAAAGCATTGTCGTGAATCAGCGAATTCTCAGTTTGGTTCTCTAAGTTTGAGGAATCTAAGCACATTCTTAATTTAGTCATCGCGGGTACCTCCCAAAATGCTGTGATTTTAGATTTTAGTTCATCGTTATTCAGCCAAACGATGGTGCTATAGTACAAGCGCAATGCACGTACACTAATTTTCCTAAATAACGATTCTCTGTTAAACATCTTCCTGAAATTATGTCACAGGACAACTTCAATGAACATACTCTAGGAACATTAGTTCTAACTTAATTGTAATTCAGCTCTCCAAGCAGATGCTCTTGCACTAGATCGATAAATTTAGAGTTAAGAATTATCTATAAAGCCAAGAAACTTAACAACTATTTATGTTTCTGGCGTTGTTGTTCACTCTGTTGTCATTATGTTGTATTCTTATTTGCAAACATGCGAATTTTCATAAAGATGCAGATTTGCAACGGAATAGGTGAGTTCCCACAGTGTTTAAGATGTCGATGAAGAATTTCAAAAGCGTGTGTTTTGTGACTCACTGCACAGATTCCACTGTGTGTGAGTGAATGTTAACGCGCTACAGTAATGCATGCAAATCATGTGAAATGGCACTATAAAATGGTGCAATTTTGGAGCATCATGCAATGCCAGTCAGAGACCAGACCATTTTTGTCTGTCACTGAGGCCTGCCTACCTACCTTGTATATGTTAATCAATGACAAAACAGCTTTTTCAAGCATCAATATAGTTAATCTGAACATAAAAATGATCAGAGAATAATTGTATGCCTTTTCATTTACCTTTTCGATAAACTGAAACAATGAGTTTATACGAGTCCTAATCAAAATAATCAAATATTTTCATACACATGTTGTATCTAGGAACATGCGCACAAGTTGTTTGATACACGCAAGGTTCATCACTACATAAGCTTTGAGGATGTTGTGCATCATAAGTCCGAAACAAACATCACCTGGGAGGTGGGATCACCGGATCACAAAAAATTTATTAATAGAAGAGTCGAAGCTGGTGCTTGACATGAGGTGTGGTGATTTTGCCCGGCTAATTGCGCGCAGGTCGCCCTAATCGAGTGGCGACTTTTTCGGAAGTTGCCAAGGCCTGGCGACTCACGATTGAAATCGTGTAATGGCAGTTCCGGTGCATGGTTTTACGGTATCTGATCTAATCCCTTGTGAATCAAGTCACGATAATTACAAGGATCGGTAACAGGCCATTGGCCTATTTCTTTCAGTGCCGACACTTCTATTCTATTCTATACATCACACGCCTTAGGTGTTGATAATTCATGACAAGTTCACTAAACCTTGCGAGAGAATAGAAGTTAAGGAAATAGAGACAAATATTTTAACGGTTCGCAAAAAATGTATAAACAAAGAAAATCTCCAATTAAAGTTACCATGTTTTCATTAAAACTATTTCGGAGACCAGCTCCATCATCAGTTCAAAAATTCAGAGAGTGAAAGCACAATGTGCAGAGAAAATAAAAACGTTAGAACGTAACGTAAACGTTTTAATAACGTTCACAATTGTTATCCAGTCGAAATTGTTAATCTCCAAATTTCTATATTCAGTTGTAGTTTTTAGCTTCTTAACTTGTATCATCTTTCGTGTAAGCTCGAATTTTTTCTGCTGATTGAACTTGTTGATATATTAATTATAGACTAATAGACGAATTATTACATAGACTAATCTTATAAGTACCATTTGGTTTTCATTCGCCTCTCGCCCTACCATCGCGAGCCTCCAGCCCATCAGGAGCTCCAGCAGGTAGCTTAACACCGGCTACCCGTCAGGATGAAACCCAAAGACTTGCTTCATACTGAGACGAGTGTCCTTCCCCTATCTGCCCACATAGGCCTTGATTTTTTGCAGCTCATTCAGAACCCAAACCTCTCCCACCCGACCACCTCGCAGTCGCCCTCCTGGCAAATGACATCATCGTGTTGCAGGCTCCTATAGGCGAGCCGATGCGATCCATCGGCAGGGAAATTTCCCGAACTGCCTCATGTGTATGCATATATAAAAGAGTAATGGATAATGAAAATAACTTCGCTTTCAAAGGGCTGAATTTTTCTGAAGCTTTCATGCTTAGTTGCTCAGGTACTTGTACTTGTTAGAACGGGTGTGTGTTTTGAAAAAGTCAAATATAGAGCATGCTGTCAACAGAATATTCGTACTTATGAACAATTGGCCAAGCGCGTAAAAAATTCATTGATCGTCTGACAAGCTGTTAGTTGAAGCGAATGTACTTCTAAGTGCACTTCATATCAATGAAAGGAATCGACAAAAAAATGCAGTGCTTGTACAGATATAAATCGAAAGGGTACCTACGCATATCGGACTAACTTAACAAAAAAATCTTGGTATTAGTCGATTCGGTGTCAGCAATAAAGTGCTTAGTTCCTTTTTTACCATTGAAGCAATATGTTTTACGGGAATTCGACCTTTTTTCGTTGCATTAATAAATGTTTCTAATTTAAGACAACATTAATTACCCCATTGAGTGCATTGACTGCTTGGCGCATCCTTCTCTATACATAGAGCCATTAACTTTATTTTTATTAATAAAAGATAAATGTGTGTCACGGAATCGAAAATTTTTAACTCCAGGAGCAGCGATCGAGTGCAAATAAATGAACACAGGATAACAATTAAAATATAAACACCGTCAAAAATATTCGAAAATTTCCGTTTATTTCCGTTAATGAAAAACAGAGATAAATCATGTGAATTAAGGCAGCAAAATTAAAACTTCCTTGGGTCTGTTCATTCTAAAAAGTATGAATTTTCAATTTGTGGCGTGGATTGAAACGAATAATTGAGGCAAGCCTGTAAACCTTATTTAGTATTTGAAGCTTTGCTTAACTGCCCAAGAATCGCTTCAATTTGAGACTGGCAGGAATACGAAATAATTCTTCTTCAGAAATAAGGAAAAGGCTAATCAAGAGGTTAATCAAGAGGCTAATTAAGAGGCTAATCATGCAGGTAGCCGCATTTTCTGAGGCTTCATTTCTGACTCACGCCAGAAAGTAAAAACCTGACATGGAGATGGCCGCTCATGAACGGGGAGAGTATATGTCATTACGTTTTGTTATGAAGCTCTTCCCATGAAAAAATTATTCATCGTTGAAGAAAGAACAAATCTTCAAATAATTAATGGCTTGTTGGCAGACAAGAAATATATGCGTTAGTGAAAAATAATAACGGCAACATAAAGTCCGACGGAATTGATTTGAGATTTATAAATGAGAAAAAACGCGATATTTTTAGACTTCATATGCATGATTCTTCCACAAGCCAATTTGGAAAGGACATTTTTTACATAAAACCTACTGTTGTTACATATTTAGGCAAATTTCTATACAAAAGAGAAAAGAAATTTTTCCAATATCTAAATCAAAAATCCGTCTGTATACAATATTTTTCCTACTCACATGATAGTTCGAAACGATTTAGTATGATAACAGTTTTTATCTATACATCTTCGATGAGGCAGAAGCTTTTGCTAACAAACTAAATTCCATTGTTATTCAATGTACGGTACCGCTTGATCGCAAATGGTTTATCATGACGAAAATTGGACGTCATTTCTCATCCTTATAGTACAGGTCATTAGAAAATCCTCCCAGTCCTGATGTGTTATCGTTAGCAATTCGATCAATAGAAACCGCGTTTATTATCCAAACATGAGCGAGTTGTCTCAAGCTCTTAAATTCGATATAAAAGGATTGAGCAAATTATGAACTCTAGGAAAATTCCATAAATTTTCCAAATGTTTTGGCTTTTATCGGTCGATTAAGGTTTAACTATATATACCCTTTAAATTTAGGGGTACGAATTAATTATACTTTTATTGTAAAAGTTTCCAACTGAAGCTGAAGCTGGTCTCCGAAACGATTTAATCGAAATAATAATTTTGCTTTTACATTTTTTTCGCTCTTAAATTATTAGTAAATAGAGAAGGACATGTGTGATAAAAAATTCAATGCCATCATATGAGAGACGAAAGGAATACTTTTTCGAATTCAAGTAAGAATTACTAATATATGAAATAAACCTTATGTAATTAAGGAATGATGAATTTATAGCGCTGCCTGCTAACTCATATATATAAGATCGCTTGGCCGAACTACCTCCGTAATATCGGTATTTTGAGTGCAATAATTTGACGCCGCGTGCATGCCATCATGAGATGAGAGAAGATAATGATATAATATTTTTAAGCAAAGTGATCAATTATTAATTGTTTACCGGAAATAAATACATTTGTAAGCTACAGTAATAATATTGAGATAAAAACATCCGCTGGTTGACTATAGGTATAAAAAATGCAAGGCTGGATTTCCTTTGTCGACCCACACTTCTATATGTACTAGATAATGTAGTAGAATGACTAGATAATGCGATCTATTCGCAGCAGAAGTTAGAGTTCCGCTACACACAATTCTGCTTCCGTCAATGTCACAATAATTTTAAATCGGCCAAACAATTTTTGACTTTAAAAATCGAGAACTTATTTGTTCCAGACATCTAGGATGATATTAATGACGATATCAATGAATTTTCATGAAATTTCCCCAGCTGCAATTAAGTTTCCGAACACGGCATATTTTCAAGGCACTTGAGACAGCCTCATTGAGCGCTCCTAGACGGCCTAATTCTAGTAATTGGTCTGAATTTGAGAAGAAAATGACAAATCAAGCAGCCTGGGGGAAACACGAAGACTCCGAACATTTGGTGACTTGTACGAGTTTGCGGTATTGAAAGATCATTAGATGATGATATGGCTGTGTTGTGAGTACGTGTGAGTGAAATATTATAAGATGATTCGCGCGCGTGTGATGAGTAGTAGTGAAAGATTATGAGGTGATGATATGCCTATGTTGTGTGTGGGATTGAAAGCTGAGATGATGATACGCGGGTGGTGAGTTGCATATGAATTGTTTTTTAGAATATGAGCATATCGTTAATAAACGCTAAATAAGTGAACCTTACTTACTTCTCGTCATTGTACACGGAATAGCGTCGAAAATAACTCAATTAATTATTGAGTCCATAAGGAACAAAACAACAGTGAAAGTTTTACGCGATATTAATTTGTTCTAAACGTGGTTATGTGAATTGTACCGCACATGTCGCCGCACATTGCACTGTACAATGCGCCGCACATTGTACTACACAGTGCACTGTACAATGCGCCGCACATTGCAGTGTACATTGCACTGTACAATGCGCCGCACATTGCAGTGTACATTGCATCAAACAATGCGCCGCACATTGCAGTGTACAGTGCACTGTACAATGCGCAGTAAATTGCAGTGTACATTGCATTAAACAATGCGCCGCACATTGCAGTGTACAGTGCACTGTACAATGCGCAGTACATTGCAGTGTACATTGCACTGTGCTGTGGGCTGACTATTGTTTTAAAAAGCATTCAACCAAATTCAGATTCAGGTATTCAGAGGTAGAATTCAACGTCAGCAAAAGTTACTAATTTTCTCTTAATTAAGACTTTCACGCTCTAAGATTTTCAGCTCAGAGATTAAAAGCTCTGGCTCTCATTTTATAAGGCTACAGATCCATATTTCTTTCTGCCTTGAACTTCTAAACTATGCACACAAACAATGGAAATGGATAAACTATTTTCTAAAGCCCAAACCTATATTTTTCATTAGACTACTCGTTTATTAGAAACTTTATAACCAATACGTATGACACTACGCATTGCATCGCACGTCTTATTACAATGTTCGTTGCACTCTATATAGCACTGTTTGATGCTCATTGCATTGTATGCATTGTAAATTCCAATAGCTGGTCCTTTTCAATGCAATTTTCTATCGTCCCTGCACTGGGTTTATCATGCAGCCACAATTACTGGAGTCGGAAAAATTTAGTATTTAGCTAGGCATCATTCTGGTCATGAATAAGACTCGTTACAGTGGTAAACATAGGATAAAGAATGAATGGAGTTAGGTACTGTTATTTCCCATGCATTTATTCAGATATACATATATATTTATGTGAATATTTGTAAGTAAATCCAGTCCTTAGTAGCCACGTGTTGATCACGCAGCGAGAATCGTATGGTCATATAGTTTGCAACGCATTATCTTCATGCAGTTATTACGATTAGCCTCATCACCACACCCATGTTACCGAGACAACGCGTTGATCACGCAGCAATAATCGTACGGTCATAAAGTTTGCTACGCATTCTCTTCATGCAGTTATTATGATTATCTCATCACACCCAGGCTACCGAGACAACGCGTTGATTACGCAGCCATAAATATGGAACCATAAATATCGAAGTGATCACAAGGCCGAGCGACCGACCAATGCGAGATGGCGGGATGAGCCGCATACCGCAGACTCGATATCGAGTGTCTGCTTTGCTGGCAGGAGCTCATTGTCGCTTGCCTGGCCGAGTGGAAATGATGGAAGATGTTACTCATCGAGCGAAAAAGTGGAGGATAATCTAGGCAGACCTGGAATTGTGTTTACCTTGGGTGAACGGCTTACAATCGCAAGGAAGAGAGCTTTTCCTCTATGCCGTCTGTGGTTCATGTGATAACGCTCCCTATCTCTGTTCGTAAATGGTTTGATTTCATTTCTGTCTCTTGCATTATTTGCCATCAAACGGGGAATTGCATTAGAAAATTTGAAGGTAAACGAAAAGAGCAAAAGAAACTGCTTATTAAACACCAAACGTAGGGTAAAAGCTTAGACGAAACAAAAAGCTTTGACGAAACACAGCAAGTGAGCCATCCAATTAAATGCGACTACTTAACGACCATTTTAGCTCCAGCCCTACAAAAGATTTTACACCAGCCCTTACCGATTTAGTTTATCTCAAGTAGAAATCTTATCAAAGTAATTTAGGATGTTAATCGTTTTAAGGCGAATAAGCCCATTCTGTATTTTCTAAACCACTTTCCATCGGAACGAGCGATCAACTTTAACGTCTATTAGGATAATAATGTGTTCGTAATTGTGGAACGCTTTACCACAAGCAACATTATTTTGCACAACTGATGTAAGCTTCCCACTAAAAGTAAGCGAAGACGTTTCAGGTATTACGCCTAACACTTTTGGGGTTCAAACGATTTTGGATTGTTCACAATTTTTCGCTTCAATAGCTTACTACCTAACGCAATATGATCTTATAACGGTTTACAAGAGTTGTCTTGCGCCACTAACCTAATCCCTACCGCCTACCGTAAAATCTAAACATTACATTTACTTAATTTGATAATTATTATCGCATGAAGCAAAGTAAAATGCATTATATAGTACTTATTATAGGATCATGTTTTAGTATTAGTTTGTAGTGCGCGGTGAGCAGCTGGTGGAATGCCACTCAGCCACTGCGCATGTATAAAATTAACATATTTCTTGGGTTTGACGGAAACCCAACCTAATTTATGACACTTATCGGCTAATTACATGATTCAAAAACGACAAAACCTACAAAACTAAACCTAAACTAAGTTTATCTAACTTAACCTTACCTATCCTAATCTAACCTAACCTAGCCCAACATAACCTAGCCTTACCTGACCTAATCTAGCCTTGCCCAACCTAACTAGAACTAACCCTAACCTTACCTACCTAAAACGAACCTAACCTAATCTAGTCATACTTAATCTAACCTAGCCTATCCGTACCCAACCTAACCTAACCCAACATAACCTAACTTGCCCTATTTTAGAAACGACTAAAACAACCAAATTGTGTGTATTCCAGTCACTTCGCAAGTATGAAATACAAATATTTTTTGAGTTTAGTTGAGATCTAAGTTCATTTGCAGCACTTATTAGTCAATTACCTAATTCATAAACGATTGGATCCACTGTCATCATCATCATCCACTCATCATCCACATACCTGGAATTAAGGCCGCCACTGCGCAGGTTTTTCGAGTTTGGTGGACATCTAAAATCGCTTCTAACAGTTATCGGCAAATTTTACATTCAAAAACTACTAAACCCTCAAACTTGAGTTTATTGCAGCCAATGCGTAGGTGCAAATAAATTTTCAATCTTGCTTGACGTGATCCTTGACGTTGGGGAATGTCAGACAGATCTTTGTATGGAACAAAGATCGAAAATTTATTTTCTTCTTTTATTAAAATGAGTCGAACCTGACGGTAGCCAAACCAGGCATTCTAGGGTAGCATCGTTTGTTTCTTTGATGGGTAACGTACGTTTTGGTATATAAAAGTTAATTTAATAATAATATAACGAATTAACAGGTTACTTTAATAGTTAGAATTATTATTACGATGTTCATGAGCAATTTAATTAGCTACTCGTGTTGATTAATAATGCAGGTATTGTACATATATTCCTTGCTATTTAATTAGCAACAGAAATCTCGCCGCGCTCGCACTTAATCAATTAGAATTTCAATAACTGATGATTTTTTCGGAAGAAACGAAAGCTGTAAGCCGCGTAGCAGAATCGCGATCGAAATAAGAGCAGTTGCTCAATGCAGCCATTGACAACGGTCTTTAGTAAAAATTAATCTCTAGTCAACCCTTAAATAGGAGTCAGATTGACCAATCTAATCTCAAAACTATGCTAATGACCTTTTAATTGCAGACAATCAGACGCTCAATCAACAATCGTTTCGAGTGTTTTCGGCAAAGATTACAGACAAAGATGAGACGAAACGAAGGATCCGGCAAATTATTTTGATACGAGTTTATAATCGTAGGTGGGAGAACCAGGAGCTTAGCTGGTTTTAATGCGAATTATTTTATTGCACTCATTTTCGCTGTTGCAGCTGGTAGAAAATGCACAATATATATCAAAGCTACTGTGAAATACAGGGACATCGGCTACCAACAGTACGACGGCGATTGCATTTATTCACTATATATACCATCACCATCCATACATTCAATTGGGGGAAATGACGATCATGATTAAAATCATGATTAAAACTCGCTTACTCTTCTTGAGTGAAATTTATCGTGAATTCAGCGTACTAAATGCAGGCTATTTCAAAACGAAATATAACTGCATGGATAACTGAAACGCACATTTGGAATCAATATCTAATGACTGCCATTACCCTACAGTTCCTTATCTTACCCCTCCAAAATAATCCAGCGATCATCTTATCATCTCCGTAATTAGCCTGTTATCATTTTGACGCTAATGTAATCATCCCGTCATCGATCTATTACCACCACAATCAAGAAGTTTACATGACGTCACCACATCTTCGCCTGTGAACACCGTAATTCTACAGTTACCAATTTCATCGTCATGTCACCACGTACGGTAATATGATCGAGTCAGCATGGTTATAATCCAGTCATCGTCTCTTCACCTCTATAATCGTTTAGTCGTCATCCTGTAATCGCCATTAACAAATCATCATCTTGCCAACATCATCACTGCCACAGAGTTGAGAACTTCCGCTATCCACTATACTGTTCTTATTCAAAGAGGAATATTTAAAAAATATAACTCAGTACTCACTGCAGTGAGTGACAGAGAGCGCATTTTCTCGTCGACGAAAACTTGAGGTCACGGACAGACGGACGGACAGACTGACAAACGGACATGACGAGCACAAAACGCCTTTTTTTCATAAATGAGAAAATGCACTAAAAAATTCATGACCAGAATGGTCGAATATTCGAATAAAATAATTCAAATTACATCATCAACTCGACGCCGTGAACTCGCTTCACTCAAATATGACGGCACTAAAATTACCAAGCGCCATCTAGGCGCATAATTATATACATATAAACGCCCAGCCAATGAAATAAGTTGGTTGCTAGACTCGGCACCAGTCGCCGAACTGCGAGAGAGTCACTTCAGTTTTTGGCTCGCGCGCCGCCAACTTTGCTTGAAAAGAAATCTCTGCTCGGGATCATTCACAGAAATTTCCTTACATTCTTCGCCTCTCATTCAGAAGGGGAAATTTTCTGGAAATCAATCAAGTTTTCTGACACGAGGTGCAATAATTCTGCCAATGAAGTTTGGCCAATGTGCATGAAAATTCTGATCCCAGTGTTAAAATACGCGTACGAGGCTTGCTATAGAAGTCTCTTACATAATGAGACGAAATGTAATAAATGCTAGGCACTAAGTCTATTGCCATAAATACTAAATATTACTGCGGGTTTCAGGTGAAAGCCAAATTTTTTGGTATACGTTGGACGTTTACGTTGCAGTGTTGCTTAGACTGAACTGTTGTTTCAGTGGTAGGAATGAAACTATTGTCAATAAAGAGAAAAGATTTGAGGCTGAGCCATAGAGCAAAATCATGAGTTATAGTGAAGTTCACATGACACCACAGCGGAATTTCGTAATTGCATAGTAGTTTGTTAAACATCAAACTGATATTATTCAGGTCATGAATAGTGATAATTTCCGATACCGCACCAAGTAATCGATTATGCTTCAATTGTTTTATTTCACTGGCAAATTCAATTGAATTGAACTTTCCATCATTCAAACTCTTAGAATAGTACTATCGCTATATAATTTTTGATTGAAATTTTTACTTGGCCTAGTCACAATGGTTTTTTTTATTTTTCTCTGAGAAGACTTCATTTTACGACGCTTTTCCCCATGCAAACCGCGAAAATTTGAGATAAAACACCGCATTCTTCCCTACTTTCCGCAATTTGAACGAAGGTAATCAGAAAGTTTGCATTCACTTCTTTAGAATCGCAGAGAGCAATTCACAATGGTGCTTTCTCGCTCCTACTGCCAGCTGGATCGAATAGAGGAAATTCTTCGGGACGAGAACTGCGAAAGTTTTCCTTACCATCAATAAAAGTGAAAGGCCGTATGTCAAAGTCACTTCTTTCGCGACCTCATCAAAGTTTCATCATCTACAAAATGGCCAGAGTCGTCGTGCTCCGGATATGACCCATGAGCGCTGGATCACTCAGACCTGCTGCTGGAGAGCAACTTCACCCATGCGCTGCATCTTCTTTGATCTTCTAGTCTTATCTGCGCTTTTATATAGGTTTCATCTATTCGCTTGATCATCAAACCTACCATCATCGTAATATTTGCGTTCTTTGAACTCACTAGAACTTCTCACATGGAACTTATGATCATCCTAGAATTTACGATCATATTAAAGGGAAAGTACAATATTAATGTTCAACGCACGACGTCGTATTGCATCCAAAACAACATTTTTTCGAAGCATTTACTATGGTTCCTGCAGTATTAAATTATACACGTTTCATTAATTCTGACCCACGTGGGAGGAAATTAGCTAAGACGCCACAAATATTCCGATGCTTGAAGTCAAAATATTTCAATTCGAGAATTTCATTCGTGTCTTTGGTTGCGTTACTATTTCAGAAGCGGCATCATTTTATGCAAAGAAGGATCTAACTTTCAAACGTAAAGGAACCTATTGAACTCAAGTTCCTGCTAGGCCCATTATTGAATTTATCGAATAATACCATCAGAACTTAATATTCCATGACCACAAAATATACCATAAAAAAACACCGGCAACGTCAAATATTTCGCTACTGCGTTGGGACCAAATCCCCTACGTCTATTCTCCATGCTTCATTGTCAAAGTCCTGTTAACGAAAGATCCAATCATTATTGCGTTTCGGACATTTCAGTTCCAGATTCATTTTTGGAATGAAAATGACAGATACTAACATATATTCTAAAACTACCGAGAAGGCCAATGATTGCATCTTAATCTTTGAAGTACCACTCGTAGAAATGCTCTGCATTTCTTAATGATCATTAGTATGGTGTTTTATGTAAATATATAACTTGATAAACATCTCAATACAAATGTACAATAAATCATTCGCTTACGTCAAACCTTTGTTCTTCAAAACGCCATTCTTCTTCTTCACTCAAAACGCTGCTCATTAGGACTAATCCTCATCCCGGAAAAAACAAAGTCAATATTTAATATTTCAGCAAAACATATTTCAAGTTTAAATCAGTAGTCTGCACCATCAGTTGTTATCCAAAGTGCAATTTTTACTGATTAATCTTTACTCACTCCCAATAATTTCATTATTATGTATTTTTTTCCTCAATTGGATCGCTTCATATTCACTGCCATTCTTCCATACATAATTCGTTGCTAAAAAGTCCGTAATTTTAACCCCCGATCCTAGTAACATTTATTTGTATAAAAAAAATTATGCTTCTCTCATCTGCCCTTCTAGCGGTCCCATGGCTTCTCGCTCGAGTCACTGTGTGGCAGCGGAGGATACTGAATTCGTTGCTGCGGTTGTTTTAATTAGTTAATTCTTTATAATGCGGCTACTTTAATTAGTTAATTAATTAGAATGCGGCTACTGACCAGCTTACGGCTTCCATGCTCGGCATTATGAGAGCCAAGCACGAGCTGGTGTAAATTAAGTTGAGATACTTTATAGGGTTCGTTAATTACAATTGTTTTGAGAATCAAAGTATGTAGAAGAGATACAATGGTTGAATGGAAAATAGTTTGTGATATGTTTACTGATAAGAAACTACTGCAGAAAACTGCTTTTTTCTGAAATAACCAGCATTTATAAACTTTATAATGTTTAGTGATGAAATAATGTACGTATCGTAAACAAAAAACGTGAAATAATTTGTTAATTGTAACTGGCAATTAACTATGCCCGCTGCATATTTTTGTGACGTAAAAAATAGAATAGCTTAAACGTGGAAAACCTTATTGAATGACTGGACTTCTGAAAACTTTTCCAGAGGTTCATGGTAATTCCATTTAAACTTGAAGAACAGAAGCGAAAATATTGAACTTTACCGTCAAAATTTGCTCGTAATATCAATCATTCAGAACTAATGATCAGGACACGTCTTTGCAGGTTCGTGCTTCAAGTGTGTAGTGAGGACTTGATGAGAGCTTCAGTTCCATTGACGTATTTTATTTTTCATTTGTTGTATCTGTGATAGTAAAGATAAATTACAAAAAAATGAAATTAATAGCAATTCAAAACTGTCAATATTAGGTATTTCTTAAATAAAGTTTGACAGTTTTAATGCGATAAAAGCTAAATTAATTGGTATATCAAAATAAAATTAATCACAAGACAACACCCATTTTATTATGGACGAAAAGTTGCGTTAGCAAAACTTGACATGCAGTATAAGTTCGGCGTGCGGAGAGCAAATTTGTAAAAAGTTTTGTGAATCTATTCTAAATTTTAGGTGAAATATAAGTTATTTTGCCAGAAGATCGTTTGAGCTATAGTTAATTCAACGGTAATTATTTAAATAGAACGAATAATTACAAAGCTCATACGAATGATTGTCGCTGCCATCCAGTAAACTAGAAATATGAAAATTGTATTTTAAAATTATTTTTCGTTTTCGTATCGAGTTCATAAAAGTTTTAAAAATGTTTACTTAAATTACTTTTTAACCATATCGATTGAGCCTGATAAAAAATGACTACATTTTCAGTGTTCTTTCTTTACAACAGCTGAAGGCCTGTCCTGTAAGATTAGTCCTCAATCGATATAATCTGCCTTCTGGAAACGCCTTAGGCTATTTAAAAACGGAGCTGTCGACAAAACACTTTCTCCGTAGGCTTGCTGAAATTTAGCAGCAAGTTTTCTCGCAGCATAGTGTACATCAAAAACATGAAGAACAAATAAGTAAAAAAGAATTAAACTGAAGACCGTTGTTTGAAAGATATTATCACTCACTTCATAACATACAAGAAGAATGCTTCACAGAACAGATAACTGCGGACAATAATCATAACTCGGCCACTTCCCACCTTTACTTATATTGCATCATATGTTCATATTATTCAGCTTATCCTCCCCAAGGCCCCAGCGTTGCCAGGTCAAACATGGCTCTATTACACTTGCATATTTTACATATCGCGTATACTAGAGATCCAGTACTACTGTGATTTACACATCGAATAAAATCCAATACTGGGGAATATGGCAATTATTTAAACTTTTTATAACGTTCGTTAAGGATACTAAGAAATTTCGTTAACTTTTCCTCAAATGATCGAGTCTATTTGATACATTCATTTAATCCTCAATCTTAATTTAAATTATTCAAATGTTAAATTCAAATAACATTCCTATTAATCATGTGTGTGAGTGATTTATTGAGTTTAAAATAAATTATTTCAAATCAAACTCGTCGAAATGTGATTCAGCAAACTAATCGGCAGTTAATCGTTGCATCGAAGTCGATGCTGCTTTTAAACTAAATGGAACCTATTCAGTTTCCATGCATTATTAACTGAATAATCTTTAACATCCAAACATCCAAAACTTGTATTTTTGCACTTAATATTGATGGGACAGCTACATTTATAGACATTTTTATTTATTAACGTATTTATTTCAAATAACTTTTAGACTACATACGTTCAAGAAAATTATTTGATTTCAAAATAAGGAATAGTTTCATGCACTGAAGTCGCAAGCTAAAACTGGATTTACATATATATGACTACGTCCCACAATGGCCGCTGATGAGATTAGTAGTATACTTTTTAATGCTAATGAGAGAAATTTATGTCATTAAACTGAGCTCATTATTATTCATTGAGGAAGGCAAGAAAAAGTTATTCTTAGAGACCAGGAAGAGATTCTCGCAGAGGTACGATAATTACGGCTAATTTGTGCTTCAAGAGAAAAAAATTTGAATTTTCACGCAGTTCTAGACGGGTAGAATATTAACTGCAAAACAAATGCTCTACCGATATAAAATTAACTGCGCAAAACAAATGTATATCGAATGTTCTTCTCATAATTTGAGTACAAAAGTGTCTAATATATCATTGGGATCTCAATATTTCAATGCTATAAAATTTATGAGAATAAGCATTCGAGCAATATAAATAATAATGTTGTCAAATTTCTCACCGTTTTGGCCTTTGGAAGCCCGAAGCATGACAGGGTAATTGTTGTACATGAAACTCGGAGCGAGAAAGTTATTCTCGTCTCAAATTACGGGAAACTTTTATGGTGTTGGGTTCAGTGAGAGAATTTATTTAGAATAAAGCTGAATAAACGGTCAACGTTATTCACTTTATTACGAATGGCTAAAAAGTTTTCATCATGATTTAAACATTTTATAGAGCATAAATGCGAGTATAGTACGTGTTAGTGATTAAAACCCGCTTACTTTTTTCGGGTGCAATTCATATTTTCGGGTAAATCTTATTCGGGTGCAAATAAATTTATATTTAAATTATCATAATTTAAACAAATTTATTTATAATAATTATTTATACCTAATATATGAATAAAATAATAAATTGAATAATAAAAATCTTAATCGGGTGCAATTAAATTAAGAACAATTTAAAATTTATTCGGGGTGCAAATTCGTATAGAACTACTTAGCAAACTTATGGTCTAATAGCATTCGAGTCAACCTCAGACATGATATTCCGTGTACGTGTTGGTGGAATAATTCTGATTGATTCTGGGATTTGGATGTCTATGGATTTTTTAGATTTTCTCTTAAACAAATGTTGTCACTTTTAGGCACTTTTAGACGTAATCATTGTTTAATGTAGTATTTTGATGATTAAAACAGTCGGCAAGAAGAGAGAAACTTCTACAGCAAATGCACGACTTCTAATTAAGCTGCGGGGAAAATAATGCGATATTGTCTAATTTATAAAGCCACTGTTAATGTTCTATGGCCAATTCCCACCCAAGCAGATATCGAAAATATTTATTAATTGTTTTAAAACTTTACTACGCTAGATAAAGAAGAACATGAATTGGAAGATATTTATTGAATAAATTTAAAAATGTTCATTATAGAACTTGTTCAAGTCAATTTGATTTGATGTCACAATTTTCATGTATTGATAAAATAACATTCCGATGTTTTTATTCTTGTCATCCTCATGCGCATGACGAATTCACACGTCGCGAACGTCGCCGTCACCAAAGCGTTCCAGAAATTGGTCCCTGAAGGTTTCCTTGCCAGCTCAAATATTGCGAAGAGCTTCCCCTCCTAGCGCAAGGCTGCGAAAATTGCAGCCGCTACACTTTCATTTCCTTCGGATGGATTTATCAAAGAAGCGACATCAAAAAGAGCCCCAGAAATTGCTGGAACTTTACGGTGGCCAGCTCCCCGCGTCCAAACAATGAGGTGAAGCATTCTAAACATTGTTTCGAAAGAAATAGTTCTTATTTTGTTGAAATTCTAACCTTTGGCGCCACCATAAAATACGGTAAAGCTGCAATTTAGATTAAACATCATACATCGTAAGGCTTTAAGACCTTATAATTCAACATAATTTCTCAACAATATAAAAGAAAATAATTGTAATAATTTTAAACATTGGACTACGCATCTGAAGTTATATTCAATAGCGCGAGCAAATGGAGAAATACCCACATCAAACAACATTTAACCGATCTTACACTGTCATAAAAATATCTTAAAACAATAAAAAACTTTTATATCTGCAATATATTAAAGAGCTTTTTGGAACATGGGAATTCATTAACTGACTGAATTTTATAAATATATCATATCAACTGGGAATTTATTAACCGACAGAGAAGTGATGCGCGTATCAATAATGTGAGCAACTTGAAAATTTTCAATCTCACATTTATAGATGAAGACTTTTATTTGAATCAGTATGATTGGATCAGATTTTTTACAAGTTTTAAAAAACGTAAGCTCATCATGCACATACTAAAATTTACGTAATACTATGCCAACAACTTCATCATTACTTAAAAATTTTCTCCGTTGATATTATAAAAAATACATATCTTCTCAAGGCTCTCAATTCCCACCAGTTGCTGGCAAGGCTCTCAATTCCCAGCAGTTGCTGGCAAGGCTCTCAATTCCCACCAGTTGCTGGCAAGGCTCTCAATTCTCACCAGTTGCTGGGAAGGCTCTCAATTCTCACCAGTTGCTGGGAAGGCTCTCAATTCCCACCAGTTGCTGGGAAGGCTCTCAATTCCCAGCAGTTGTTGGGAAGGCTCTCAATTCCCAGCAGTTGCTGACAAGGCTCTCAATTCCCACCAGTTGCTGTCACCAGTTGCTGGCAAGGCTCTCAATTCCCACCAGTTGCTGGCAAGGCTCTCAATTCTCACCAGTTGCTGGCAAGTCTCTCAATTCTCTCCAGTTGCTGGCAAGGCTCTCAATTCCCAGCAGCTGCTCAGATGTCTTGGTCTAGAAATGAAGTTTTGATGAAGTTTAAATGGAAAAGTTCCGCTCCGGGCCGAGGCGTTGGTTGGTGTTTTTGTGAGCTGAGTGAGAACTTTGGTCAGGAAGCCAAACTCTCAATTAATAGTAAAGTGAAATTATTGACTCAAGCCCTTGAATAAAATATAACTTAGGACCATCTCATGGGTAGTAAAATGTATTGCGATCTTTAAGAGAGTTGCGAAATATTAAAGAGATTGGAATGGGAAGACGTCATTTTGGAACTTTTGCAATAGGGTTAAATCAAACCCATTCAACTGAACCCTGTAGAAATACATATATCTTCGTTGGAGGCCTGAAATATAAAATTTAAATATGAATCTCCACAGATGAGGGTTAAACAGCTATTTTGGTCTGCATTAAAGTATTCCGCATTCTATTATTCTTTGTCTATTTTTTTAAAGTTTGTCATTCTATTAATGTTAGAAGTAATAATTATTAATATTCCGCATTATGAAACTCGAGATTGCTGAAGACGCACATGGATCCAAAGTCGAAAGTAACATTTCAATAAGGTTTATTACAATAAAACTTATACTTATTGCAGACTCTGTAGGTGGCTGTATTACAGCCCTTGTATTACAGTACCCTTAATGGCACGTGGAACGATCTTACAACGGTCATCAATAACTGTCAATCTATTTCATAGACTCCTGTTGGTCATCAGAGAAAAAAACCATTGATTATTCATGGGAAATTTCAATCCCAAAAACATAACTAAGAGAGAATGCCATTAGTCTAGATTTGATTCAAGATGTCAGCATGAGGCCTTCTAAGCCACGCGAAGTGATCGATGCTTAGGGGTCGGAGGGAAGTTGCTTCATTGATTTTCCTGCTAAAATTTAATTTGGGACGCCAAAAGATAATTAGAATGAACCTAATAGTTTATATATTATTGCTTAATTCATCATAATGTCTTGGAAGCTAAAAATTATACAGGAACGACTGAATATTATGATGAAAAATTAATCTGAATTTTGTTATTTGTACTACTATATCCGTACATGGTTGAAGCTCAGGAATAGCGTGTGCGATAATTATATTCAAGAAACAGATTCTAGGATCAACATAACTGATCTGATAAATTGTTATTATTGTCAGGGTGCAAAATACGGGTTGTAACATTGAAGAGATGACGTTACTTAGTTCATTAATTTACTTATCACGCTGACTGGTTAATTTAAATCCATTAACCAAATGGGTAACTGAGTTTTCCGTTCTAGAAGTATGAGTGGGTAGAATGTCGCACGGATTTGACGAGCATTTACTTCAATTCATTAAATTTAATAATAATAAACTTCTACTCAACCTGGCTCGGTTGTTGTTTTTTTCTATTTTCTTCCGTGTGTTCATGTTCAACATTGTTTCATTCCTAATTTTTGCCTGTATCGGTAACTGAACTTTTAAAATTCTTTTTAATCAACAAGGAATTGTGATGGTTCAAAATTTTCACGACTTATTTTCATTTGTTTGCATCCTCAGCGCGAAAAGTCACATTCTGGTCTCAGTACCCACAATTTTCCTTAATAAGACTGAAAGCATTTGAGTGATGCAGAGAATAGAAAATTCGAAGGCACTCGCTGCTCACAATCCCTGAGCTCAAAAAACCCGACTCATTTGATGACACAGCCATCAGTTCCAGAAGCCCCTAAGCCAGACGAATGAGCCAAGAGCGTGCCCTAACTTTTGAGTCACAGTAAAAAACAGAAAATGGGATTGCAGCGCATGCACATGAAGGCTCAAAACAACAAAAAATCGAAGGAAGAAATTAACCATGAGTGGAACTACCAAATAATCAACATTCATAGGCGGCGTCCAATTTAATGAAGAGATGAATTAAAATTTATTTAGCTAACAACAAATTCGGAGTTTTAATTAAAACATTTTTGTTTGTAATGAACAATTGTTTAGTCAGCCAAAATCCACAGCATCTGCCGCAGAAATAAACCTGTAGTGGGAAGAGTTATTTGCATTCCACTGGACTGCTCTGGATTTTCCCTCAGAGAAAGTTTGCCAGGGGAGGTCGTAATCGGAAAGCTCAGCAGAAGTTCAGCCGCCGGAAAACAGGAAGAGCGAGCAAGCTATGGCGTCGTTATCAGGGCCGACGTCTCTCACGTGAGCTCGCCCTGAATTCTCAATTAGACTTTAAACATTTTTATCATGTTAATATTCTGCATGCATTAATTTTTAATTTGTTAGCAGATAGAGGATTTTGTGTGAGCGAAATATCTTACAAGTTTTTTTTTTTGTGGTAAATTTCTTTACTTCCCAATTTGTAAGCATCTAAAAGATTTTGTGGGAGCAAAATATCTTATAAGTTTTTGTAATTAATTTCTTTAGCTTCCATAACCCAAAAAGTAAGGAATATGGAAATACCAGAGTCAAGAAGCAGACTAAATTTCTTCTACATTTCTCACTGAATTTAATGACGATAGTGAGTTTATTCATTCGCAATAACAACACGATAGCCAAACATCTGAAAAATATAATTTTGTCATGTCAATTTGGTATTACTCTCAGGTTTTCTATGACACATCGCTATTATTACGTTCAATATTACGCTTATTTTACGCTGAATTTGAATATTTTCCACAAAAACGTTTTACCTAGTAATCCATCAGCATTTTTTGTTTAGAGGCGCCGTCTGGGAAGACTAGTGTAATTTTTGTCATGACTCAATCATCAGATATAATTTATCCTGCATATGAAAACACCTAACGCACCTAGAATTATAAATAAACTTTAAATTTTTAAATCATAATGTAAATAAATAGTCATAAATAGCTCGAGAAAAGGGTAGTAAAAACATACCAGGTTGCCTACGCATTGTATATTTGTGTTTTACATATCAGGTGAAATTAACGCATCCGTGATTAAATATAAAGTACACAATGAGTTACGAAATACGGACTGGTCATTTATACATGAAAAAGAATATTATCAGGAACCATTAATTCATTGTTTTTCTGAAGTAACAGCTATATTTATGCTAACATTTTTGCAGTTGCAGACTAATTTACGTTTGAGAATAATCCGTTATGCCAGCATGAAGATAAGTTAACTTGATTATTATTTTTAAAGCACCACATCATGTGTATTTAAGCATACCTGTTGATATCATTATTTTATTGTGCTATTTCGGTGCATCTGTATTGATTGGAAACGGGTAAGCAGGGTAATGATGTAAAATTTTCTGATCAAAATTATGAATTTTGAATTGATGAAAGTTAATTATTAAGTGACACACACCGCAAATAAATTGCTTCAGTCATCTCGTGTGCTGAAATGAATAAAAAATTTTGTACAAGAATTTTCCCAGGAATCTTCAAGAATATTATCGAAGGAGTTGATCGAGTAAAATAAAATGAATTGATACAGTAGCCATCTTTTAGCATTGAATAGAAGCTATATCGACGACATATGCTAATTTCACACTCTAAAATATGTTTTGATTTGTCTCCATGAAAATAACAAGAAAAAAAAGCCGCATAGCTCACAGCTGCTGGCAGTTTGATTCTCCGATAATTTAAACAAATTATTTATTCCTAAACGAGTGAGAAGAGCCACCGTCGCGTGCAAGAGTCGAGGTTTCAGCGCTGATCTAGCATCCCGCATGAGGTAGCAACTGTAAAAATTCTATGACAGCAAACTCGATCAAACGGTCATTGGGGTAGTATATAACAGAAATAAATATATAAGAAAAAACGACGAAGAAGAATGTCGTCACTTTGTACACCAAAAATTCCTAAATGATTGCGCACAGTATAAACTCTGACGCAATATTCTGGTTATTCGAATCAAATCATAAATGAACAATTCTACAGATATAAACAAAAACTATGAAGCATTTCAGCAATAGATTTTGCCTGTAATACTGAAGTGTAATATTTGAAAATGAGAGTAAAAAACCAAATGGTTAGCACGGCCAATTTGAAGTTAACAAGTAATGCTATGAGCTCCATGCAAATTACAATAATTATAAATATTTTGAAATTAAATTGCTGCTCACAATCAATACTCCTCGCTTGGTACTAATTTTCCATTCGTATTTAAAAATGACTAAAAATTAGAACTGATCTTTTTCATAAATCAACAGAATACCTTCTAATCTAAGTTATACACGCAAGCAGATACCACCCCCAGGTAGGTGACGGTGGCGATTTTCAATTTCTCTACGCAATGTAATTTCTGCATAACATTTATTTACTAACTACTCACCTACACACACGAGCTTATTTTTGCCACACGAGCTTATTTTTTGCAGTTGTCAACAACCGCCCAGCTAATGATAAGTATTACATTACGCCACGCGCTAGAATCAACAGCTCTAAAATCAACACGACAAAACAATCACGACGATAAAAGCTTTCTAAATTATAGACGGATTATACAGCGCAACTCAGCATTAACTGAGGCTGCTATTAAACAATTTCTGGCAACAACCAAGACAAATTCTGGTTTGATACCAAGTTAAATTATTAATTTGTAAAAAATAGAACGTAATGACACACATCTAAACAAGGATAAGAGATGGCACTCCAGCTTCATAAATAATTAATTACCGAGCCCCTCAAGCACGTGAAGTTATTAAACTGCTCATGCCCACGTCACAAAAACATAATTCAAACTCTTCATTGAAAAATAGTTGTTTGTTTCCCAGTTGTTTAACTTGGAGCGCATCTGGACTAAGAAGATTAGGCAGGTTCATTCCGAGCTTTGTATGAAGCTCGGTTATGCATCCAAGTTAGACGAGCATTCTATTACAAAGAACCACTGATATTAGAATGATTTCATAGGGGAGATAATCAAAAGCTGGCCACATCACCATTATGCTTCGAGCACTCCATGAATGCCTCATTAATCGAAGTGAAGTGAAATTCGCTTCATTTGTTGCGCGTGTTTGCAATAACCAACAAAAAGATCGCGAGAATAATTGCATTGAATGTTCCGTAGTAAGAAATACGACATAAAAATTTAAGCGCACATTTCAAACAAAAACAGCGTGTGGATGAGTTAAAAGAACTTGTAAAAATGTATATATGAAGGTACGTAATGACATTGCTCGGGTGATAAATATTTTGGGGCGCAAAATTAAATTCAATTGATTACATGATCAGCAGGCAGAGGCATACAAAAAATCTGCACAAGCTCGAGGCATGAGTTTCATACTATATGGGGATGTTTAGTGAGGCATGGATGAAGGCATAACGCGACCCCGACTTTCTTTATTAATAGTAAATATTTAGAGTTATTTAATTTTCAGTTTTATATGATATATTTTTATGAATAAAAAAAGCCATTCTATGAAACAATGCATTGGGAGTACCGTATATGATTATAATATACACAAATAAATAATTATACTATCAAAGTTTTCAGCAGATGCAAAAAAAATTAACGAAACAATTAATAGTCTGAAGAAATACGGAACAAGTAGTTCGTATACGTTATTATTTTGCGGGGAGACAAGATTCGAAGAGCGCTTCAACTTTCTAAAGCCCAAAATTGACAAATGAGCCTAAAATACTTTTTTATAGGGAAACGCGGATGGCGAATTACATTTATATTGTTAGATATAATTAGTCTTCATAACATAAACATAATACTACAACTAAGTTACTTAAACTCTAAAAAAAATCTTACTCTGCATCAAAACAGAAAAAGTTTCCAGTTTTCGAACAATTATTCCAGCAATATTTAAATACCTCCATCCATCCACCCAGTGGGCAATGTGAGTTGGAACCGAAAATGAGAAAGCTCCTTTAAGAAACTCCTCGTAACTCTATTGGCTTGGCCCTCAGCCAGCCGTTGTCAGGCCAGTTCATTCACACTAAGCCCATAACTTGGGCATGTTATCGCCGAATATGGATATATGATAATTAATCAAAGATAATTTGATACTTTTATTGATGATAATTAGAATGCCGTGACATAAATTATTTAAAACGTGTTCATTTCTAACTGCACGAAGATACCCACTAGAGAGGAAAATCTTAATTCAGTGCAAGGATTCAATAGCTGCAAATTATTATACGACAATTTTATATCATCAAATATCTCCACTTAATGAAATATCTCCACTTAATCCGCTGAAGCAATTTGTATTATTGGTTCGCTTTAAGAATTATGGGTGAATTAGCCTCTTTATGGAGACTATAAACCTGTTTATAAACCACATCTAAATAAATTAAATTAAATGTAAACAAATAATTGGTGTGAATTTCAAACGCCCATTTACCGAATTCAATGAATGAAAATTGAATAATAAATAAATAAATAAAATTTTATTAAATTATCTAAATTGCTAAAATAAAAATTGTCGTTTTTTCGGGGCCAAAAACGTAATTGACAAATTGAAAATTAATAAATACGAATGGTTCGAGTATCCAGCAATCGTCCTCAAGTTTATGGGTAGCTCGCCTAGTTCTTCAACCGCTGTCGACTCCTCATTTCATGTGTGCCCATTAAAAGACTTAAGATCGCGAGTCATCTAACCGCGAAAATTTCCCTAAAGCATAACTAACTTCCTAATTGGGAAGCGGTTTCTAACTATCGTTATTTTAATCAACTAATTATCAACCAATATAAGCTTTAACCCTCACTAAACTTCAGCCTAGTCTCATTTTCTAGAGCAGTTGTAAGTGAAACTCAAGTGTTAAAATTGAAATGTAAATGCCAAAACAACGAGCACATGAGTGCGCTATGTCAACTCTCACCTCTGCGTTCTACGCACAATAGTTCCAGTTCACACAAGACCGTCAATCGATCAAGCTCAGCTTAGGCTCATTTTCTAGAGCAGTTTTAAGTGAAACTCAAGTGGTAAAATCAAAATTAAAGACCAAAACCACAAGCACACAGGTGCGCTAAGTCAACTCTCACATCTGCGTTCCGTGCACAATTGTTACAGTTCACACAAGACCGTCAATCGATCACGCTCTGTCATCCGGTCGTCTCCGTACAGGATTTTCATGAACGCTACATTAATGAGAAGTCAGCAGTTCTTCCGTCAGCTCGACGGCCGAGTATGCAACGCGAATATACAAGCTTGCTTTGCATTACTTGCTACGCAAAGCACAAAATTGCTGCCAAGTCTAAATGCGTTCAAAAACACAGCATGAAATGGTTTTAGTTAGGTGGAGCCAAAGGGCTAGGGCGTCATATTTCGAGAACAATAATAATCATTATATTTTAATTATTTATTATAATTATAATTATCGAGCAGAGACATATTTCAGTCTTTCACGTGTCAAAGATAAAAAATTTGAAATGTATGCAGTTTACTTCAGCCATCTCATTATTGGTCTAATTCCAAAGAAAAGTAAAGTACAGGCACAAACTTAAGAAAAATAAAAGGATAATTACTGAAAACAAGCATGTTTTCTATAAATATCGGTTTTATGATAATTTTGATACAAAAAATGCTCCAATTACTACAATTTCCTGAATATTTTCACTCTCCCTTCACAAAAGGCAGAATGGTCTACGTCGCCATCTATTTAAGATAAAATAAAAAGGTTTCTTATAAAATTAAATGCAATTGATTAAATTTTTATGAAACGATGCAATCAAATGGTGATCGTGCACATCCTTAAAAAACTACTAGCAAAATAAACTCAATCTGAACATTTGATCTTACAGATAAAATGCTTAAATTGATTGAAACGTACATAAATTTGATTGAAGTAATACGTTACCTAAACATAATATTATAGTGCCACGCATTCGTTTAAAATAATAAGTGAAGAAATAACGGTCAATTTTTGTTATTTAAAGGCGACTGATTAAGAATTAGCGCCTTGTAACACAACTTCAATGCGAGTTCATCGGGTTACCCAACATTTTGTAGATCTGTGGCACGTGAAAGTTTAAGCAGTAAATACATGCTTCAATCTGAAGAAATTTCGTGCAAAATTTTACCAAAGTTTAAACAATGTTGGATGAGTGGTAAGTTGCAAAGTGCAAAATATATTTTCGATCCACACAAGAGTACAATTAAAATTATAGTATAGAATTTCATTAATATGGAAGGTAAATCGAAAACAAAAAAATGTTTAATTGAAAAAGCAAAGGCCACTCAAATTTCAGACATTTTTGTACTCCAAAATTTCCCTTCCGAAGGTTTGATATGAGTTTATACATCCGCATTTCAAAACAAAGTTAAAAAAAACATTATTGCTCACTAGCAGAGTTTATTAAAATTAATCAGAAGTATACATGGCACAAAAAAAATCTAACTAAAACATAGTTATTTATTTATTGATTAATTATTGCATGGAGAAGAAATCAAGGTCAAGTGAACGGCATTCGTGTAGGTAAGTAATGTAAAATATTGAACAGTAATCAACGAGAGGACTTTTTTTCAATTTCTCGCAAAAAATTTCACAGTAATTAATTAAATTATTGACTAGTTCACTACACAATTTTTCTCGTGAATAGGTTAAGAGGTTTTCTCTCACGGCTACACCAGAATAATACTCATGATCATTACACGCTTGTCGTGCAATAAAAATTAAAACCCCAAAATCATTTGTGATCTAATAATCAATTCGAATACTAACAGATTTCCCTATATCTGATTTGATCATAAAAATAATACCACTCAAACTAAAGAAGTGCGAGTAATTTTTTTCGGCCAGCTCATAGCAACCATAGTTGATCTAACAAGCTTGAATATTGAAGTTCCTCAACATATTCTCTGCATTTTGTGACGGGAGATTGTAACCCGATTCGTAGAAAACATAGAATCTATATTTTTCTCTCGACTTGCAACTTCCAGTATTAATAAAATATAAAAGATTTGGATTAATAAAAGGATTAATGTAACAGAAACCCATTAATGCTCACTCGACACATTAATGCCCTCCAGTGATACAACTACCTATGATACCAATGATGCAGGAGCTCGCTTGCTAAATAGTTCACGATATACATCACCACGAACAGTTCGAAACAACACTCACTTGAATACATAGAAAGCGTTGTGAAATTGCAAAAGCTGTACAATTATATTATGAGGTTCTCTTGCTATGGCAGAACTTAGTAGCGTCTTAGATGTAAAGAAAATTAAAAATATGAATATATATTGTCAGTCATTTTTAAAATGCGAGTCGTTTCCGTTTACGAACGTTTCAGCTAAAAAAAATCTATCGTTTTAACAACAGATTTTCTCAATCATTTTTGTATCGCCTTATAAGTTTTTTTTCAGCAGACAAACGTACCTGGATCTTTCCCTCACCGAACGTGTTTCCTGGCAAGCCTTTGCCTGGCTTGTGTAGATTTCAGTTCACGAGCCGAGGTGCGGAACGATTACATTCGTGATCCGGGGCGCCGGGACGGATTACATTCGGACAACGCAACTAGTCATTGATTAGTGAACTGATAAATGGTTAACAATATTCTAACTTTGAACGAATGAAAGTTACTAACATAAAAACGAGTTTGTAATGTAATTTATAGTAATTCAAAATGGAGAAGTCTGATTTGAACAAAACTGCACATGCATATCCTTCAACGAGAATCTTTTTTAGGGACAAAAATGAAGAATTTGTTATTCGAAGTAAAAACAAAATATACATAAAACACGATCGTTATATTACTACCTAAAACATGGCCTTACATGATAAATAATAATTACAAACAATACGTTAAACAATAAACATACGCATGGCTAAAAGAAGTTGTGGAAATTTTTTCAATTAAAGTTAGGTACTTTAAAAATAAATTGCATAATTTTCTAAGTTAAAGGCATTTTTTATGCGTCCAGTAAATTATTTTAGACTATGGGATAACTGAAGGGATGAAGATAAAGCAAGAGTTTATAACCTGATGAGGGAAATTTGAAGACGCAAATTTGACGAAAGAGAAAAAAGATTGAAATTTTGCCTAATTAAAAACTTCCAGGACAGCAAAATACGCCATGAAGCTTTGAGGAACAATCTTACAAACCTGATCAAGCACAGGCAAATCCGGCGCAGTCTTCATGCAGTGACTGTGGAGAAACATTTCTTTTGGGGCGCTAATACCTTCGTCGGTGCTGGGCCGTATCTTAACCATGTAATTAACATTCTTTGACAAAAAAAAATTTGAAGTGACCTTTGGTGTCGAAAAACTAGTATGACATAAGTTAATCATTAATTTATTTCGTCGCAGTTTGGGCTCCTTTTCGTTTTTTGCTGAATTCCGGTTCCAGTAGGCGAGGCAAAACATAATGACTAAGTGGAGCTGTTACCAGGTGATTTTATTCGTGTTACTTTCAAGAGCCCCGAACGCGATGATGAAAACTTTCTCCCCCATGGATAACTTATTAAATTGTCTCCAATTAATAACCCTAATGAATAACAGCTAATGAATATCCTATTATCAAATATTGAAGAAACACATGGTCAAACAAGTTAGTGTTAACATAATGGAAAAACTCGGTTTTCACAGACACGTTAATTCACTCCACGAGGACATTAACGGCTGAAAAAATACATGACAAGAATAAGTGGACGGATAGATATATACATGAAAGTGTGATTGGCCTGCTATAAACCGAAAAACAACAATGCAACATAATGCCCAGCTTACTAGAAAATTCATGTGGAGATATGAAAATTATGCTGTTATTCTCAAGTTTGCACATTTTTTCAAGATTTATTACAAGATAATTTTCCATCTATTTAAAAGATTTACGACCAGTGAGCTGTTGTTCTAACAACTGCAATGGATACAAAATGCGCGAGCATGTGTCGACATTGTTTTAATAACCCAATACATGGCGAAGAATTTGTTCGAAAGAACTTTAAATTGAATACGGATTTTGTAGAGAGCTCTTGTGCCATTAAATCCTAGTGCAGCAACTCAAGTTCAAATACCAAACTTGTTCATCATTTTTGATGAGCACAGCTTAACTCGCAACCAGAATCAATAGGAATTGATTAACTGTGTGAAATAACTTTTAGAAAAAAGTTCAACCGACAATGATTTCCTCTTACAAACGTAAGTAATTTTACGTACTTCGCATTAATAGTTAGATTACTGATCAAAACATATCAAAGTTTTTGTTATACTCGTGAAAAATGTGGCTAAATTGTCGCTGAAATTTTCTGTTAGAATAATTGGTGACAATACAAATTAATGTCACAAATTACCGCGACTGCAGGCTACTAAATCCCTACCCAAAGGTGTACAACTTCTTCCTCACGCAAATTCACCTCGTTCGTAAAAGCAAGAATAAACCACTGTGATTTTCGTGGCCAGTATCAGAGATGCCTTAGCTATTTATTTCATACGTGTATAACTATACGAGTATTGTATATATAAGCATTATGTTAGCCTATTCACACGCTAGTTTGGAATCAAAGGAGGACAGAGCGATTCCGAAAGCTTGCAAGGCACACATAGGGTAGCGATAGTCCATGGTGAACACGTCCTCGGCCACCCGCCCGAACTGCATCACAATGTAGTCCACTGCAACACACAAACGAAACCGAGTCTCATTTCAGATCATTTTACTATGGCAATATAGTATTTAAAATCTAATCCTTAGGAATGTTGCTAAATTATGATGAGATGAGACTCCGAGTAAAATAAATTTTACTTAACTAAATTATGTGTTCTAGTTCTATAGCAAAAACATTATTCGAACGATTTATGTTCCCAAAATAAAACCCTTATTTCGTAGTCATGATCCACGATTTCGTGCTTGCTTTGTAACTCTAAGTTATAGAGAAGTGCCTTACGTTGTTTAATCACTTGATGCGTGCATTAATAGCGCAATTAATCGATAGTACATATTAAAATAAAAACAACCAACAACAAAACGAAAGTTACTTAATTTTTTTACTTCTTAGTGTATACTTCCAGCGCAATTTTTTCGACCACATATACGTATTAATGTCTTAGTTATTAATTATATCGTAGCCCAATATTCCAGCTTAATTTAAATATTTAAATTTATAAATAAGACCTTTAGCGTACCATAAATTCACTCGAGCATTACGGCTAATCGAAAAACTCGGGACTCACTTTGACTATATTGCGATGGCGGAGCTTTATAAAGGCTTGGCTTATCTTCGTAACAGTCGTAGTTCATACGAATATGGAACTTACCTCCATTAAAACATTTGAAAATGTGTAGGCGTGTCAAAGAACTGTTTTGCTGATTCAGTTACTTGTGACTTCCAAGTTTTAAAAGCGTATGCGAGCGGTCAGTTATTACATTTACTGAGTTAAAATGTTTAAAAACTCTCAATATATGCAAGATAACTTGAAAATAAAATGCAAGTTGATCTATATGGCAGACAAAATACGACATGTCTAAGTACGGGCTTTGAAGCCTTTCACGCATTGACTGACACGCTTGTATGAATGCACGGTTTGAAATTTGCTGTCACTAGTACTGGTGTAGTGAAAGACAACTAAGACAACTGTCGCCATTAATAGTGTTATTTTCTTGTACCCACCGTCAGTGAGGTACTTTCACTATAATTGACCAATAAATTAGTTGACAATATTGAAATGTATGATTGATTGAAAATAGAGATTGTGATTGATTGATTGAAAATAGAGATCGTTTTTGTGATGGCCAATAAATTAGTTCACAATATTGAAATATGTGATTGATTGAAAATAGAGATTGTGATTGATTGATGGAAAATAGAGATCATTTTTGTGATGCATATAAGTTTTCACAGAATCTCACCGTCATCTTCATGGACGATCTGGAAATTTTTGACAGAAGCTTGGGTTACGCGACCGTGGAAGTTGAGTACGTAGCTCTGCGTGTCTTCGTTCCAAACGGGCGTCTTGTTCTGGAGCTCGATGAGCTGCTCCATGTTCTTGGCCTTGTAACGTTCTATAGGGAAACAAAGGCACTGTGGCATCAAGAGTTGAAGGAAATGAGTAAACATTAAGTTTAGCTGTAGAAAACTGTGTTGTATGCAAAAAGTCTGAGTTGTAGCTTTTAAGCCCATTGCATAACCACACCTTGTGATAAGTTTAGGATTTTTTAGTTATTCATGGTATAGATGCTACATGCCTGTTAGTGATTTCGGTCCTGTCTTACCCCATCTGACTATATATATATATATATATATATACAAGGAAAAGGACATCAGTTACGTTTTTATCGTAATAAGCCTAAATTTTAGTTTTTTTATGAACTTGAAGACATTTGAAGATACTTGAAAAGTCGAAGAATCCAAGATTACACAACGATAAAAAAAACCTTGATGTGGCCTTTGTGATAAGTTAACAGCCACACATTTCGGGCCAGGGCATATCGCGTTTCAATCGTTTACCAATCATCGCTTTTAACACTGTTAGATTCCGGAAGTGTATTGAGGCGATACTATACTTCAGCCACATCCTGTGTTTGTTCATGGTTTCGTTAGTTAGGATGGACGAAAATAATATCTTCACGCTGCGACACTTTCTGTTTAATTTCTGCATGAGGAGTTAGAAAATTGTTCATAAATACCTGATTTTTAGCTTCTGGTTGACTTGGATATATATAATCTATATGTAAATAGATGTTCATAGTACTTGCGACCAATTGAGGTATGTATAAATAAGTCTACCGTAAAGCTTTAGACAAGCTTCAATCTTTAGCTTACGTCAGTAGTTGTTCTTGATAAAAAATTGCAATCGAACGTTACTCTTTATAGTTGAGCACTCTGCAGTAACAATTAAGTGATGAATGACATTGCAGTTAAAGCAAATATCGGTCCTGAATTGGGCTGATAAAGGGTTGACAAATTTTTGTACTACACATAAAAAAAAATTGTTCTTTAACATGAAAAGATGGTGAAAAGTTCATTCCTTTGGCAAAAATGTTATATTAAAGTGAACTAAATAGCGTTATCTATAGTTATGCCGCTGAAAGCTTTCACAAAGCAAGCATACGGATTACTATATTTATGAAGTTGAAAAATGACCCTCACTCGAACAGAGTGAACGGAACGAAACAGCAATAATATCCTTTTTTCGTTGTCCAGCGTAGCAGCACATCAGAGTGGAAAATATTGTCCATCTCGATGCCCCTACTTCCTGGATTGCAGCAACATTCATTTTCGGTCTTGACTTATCCGTTTTTAGAATTAATTGTGTCTGACTGGATTTTTGTCCGATAATATTAAAGGATATGATTATGTGATCAAACGAGATTGTAAAATATCGTCCTCTGTGAAGGATTTTGTAGAAATTACTTTATTAAAAATCCATTTGTTATGGATTTGGTGCAGGATTAGAAACAAACTTGTGAAACGCAGCACAAGTAAAGATAAAAAGTTAAAGAAACAAATTTTGCGCTCCCCATTAGCAAGGCAAAACGATGACGCTGCCTAAGCTCCGATTGTAGAAAGCTTACGCGGCAATTCAGCGACTCTGACAAGACAGAATTGACGGGGATACTTCAGAATACAACTTTCACTTTATACTACCTCCTACAAAGAAATCCAATGCATTTTCATTCTAGTTTCAGGCAAACTCAAACTTGGATTTATCGACATATCCACTGATCCGAAAAGTCCACGAGATAGTCGGGATTTGTTGGCAGTGAATACAAATGAATGCTTTTGAATACAAATGTTTCACTTGTTTTTTACAGTTTCCAGAACCTCAACTTTAGGTTTGATGTATTCAGCAAGATGTTGAATAACAATTCATATAGTTACAGCAACGTTCAGCCCTCCTGACAATTGCAGTTGAGTACAGCAAGCAAGGCCAACTATTCTTCCAACGGCGTACCTTTGGCCGGTCTACTACGCAGTACGCACCAGCGGGCGTACTACGCACCCGCTGGCGTACTGCGCACTCGCCGGCGTACTACGCTATCACCGGCTTGCTACGCAACCTCCGCTACGCACCGTCGGACATGAATACTAGTTCGTACAGATACTCACCTATATGGGTACCTACGCAACCAAAAAAATCGGGGCAGATCGTTATAGGAATACTATTTAGCAGATCAACCATTTTCGTTTTAAATGGACGGTAGGCCTCATATGCTTGTCCATGCGCTAGGATATCCTGGCCACTTATATTTTGAAAACAAAAACTATCAAATTATACTCAGGCCATCTTGGCTAACGGAAGTAGGCTTCGTGCATTTTATTTGCTCAGCTGCACTGTGCGATATTTGTCAGCTGTGTAATGCAATATTTGTCAGCTGTGTAATGCAATATTTGTCAGCTGTGTAATGCAATATTTGTCAGCTGTGAGGGCCATCTTAACTCAGATTGGCCAAGTAAAAGGGCGTATCAGTGCTACGTCTACTCTCGTGCTGTGGGTAATAAAGTGGGTCAATATTCGGTCAGTATGACCCATTTTCATTTTTCTCAGTGTGGTCTTCGGGATTCATTGCGCTAAATGAGTGAAGTTAATCATCGTCGTGGAGCCAAAATCAAACTAACATAAGGGGATACTTTTTTGTTTATGTTTTCCAAATGTCATCGTTCCGTGAAGTTTTAAATTAAATGCGTTGTTTCATCCTATTCATGACGTATTACGTATCCATTGTGGTACTATCTATCCAGTAAATAGGGTACTAGGTTACCAGTATGTAGAAAATACCATGCGATCATTGTCTATATTAAGCCAACCAAAATGAGGTCAAATCAATACATTTGTATTGATTTGTTTCTATTTATTTGCAGAGCAGTTTTTTAAATGAGCAAACAAGGTAAAGATGTGCCCTTGAACGGCAAAATCTTCTCCTACAATACTCGTCAAGCTTCGAAAAAATTAGCGTTAGTATATTTTTCTACATTTCCCACTTATTGAATTGAGGAGCATAGACATAATTAATAAAAATATAGATATTTATGGCACATACCTGTTTGTCGCAAAATATTCAGTCAAAATGGAGCAGGCGCTGTTCAATAGTTCAAACGTTTCCATGGCACTGCTTTTCAGCGATTTTATTTCGGCAGACACACTTTTTAATTACATAATTTCAGGTTTTTAATGATGAGAATTCAAAGTTACCATTATGATAAATTATCAGACAACTATATTATTATATAACTGATTATCATTCAAAACTTGAACAATTTGAAAAGTAGAAAGGGTGAATACTCAATAATTTACTACGGTAGATGAAATGGGTTTCAACTCATATAAACTTATTAGTATTTTAGCAGGTTCCATGGCACACGCCTTGAAAGTTTATTTTCATTCACTGTGAAGTGTGAATGCGACGAATATTTGGGAAAGTCTATCCTTAACATTTAGGTAGGCCTACTTAGAATTTATTTCGAGATCTACGAACCAATAGAACGACTGAACGAGAACAATTTATTTCCTTTCGAAGCTAATAAATAAATTAATAAATAAAGAAAGCTATGTCGCTTTCGATCAGCTCCAACACACTAATTTACAAATTCTATGATCGAAAATTACTTTTAATTGTGAATTTCACTCTTATTGGCAATTTGTACGGGTTAGCCTACTATTTCTTTTCCCGAAAGAAAAGCAACACTAGCACTCACTCACACTCCAAAGCCCAGGGCAACACTGGGTTCAAAACAAAGGAAGGCAGACGAGCAACTCGAATGGCGGGAAACACTTTCGGCAAATTAATGCTATTGAAGCAGGAATTAAGTCACACGTAAACAAATCCGTCAATCACAAGGTCGGTGGTATAAGGTATTTCTTTCCACAAAGAAGATAATTTTAAAATATTATTTGATAGTTTATTTTAAGCTTTCGCTTTGGGTATTATTTACACGCAAAATACGTATAACTTAGCAACTTGCCCCAGCAAAAGGAATTATCTGATTCCCTCATCTTTAATTGATTCAAAAGTAACGACGATTGCCATGGCATGAGATGTCCTGCACTAATTTGATTGTGCGATGCATTAGTTTCCAATGAAAAATAAAAATTTCGCTTGAGTTACAAATCAGATTTTGTAATTTTTAAAACTTTGTTTGGAATTTACTAAGACGGATTCAAACTTTTAATGGAATCCGGGAAAACGACCATTTTTACTTCTCTATAAAAATAGGCGTGGCCAACTGTCTCGAATTTGGAACAGATTAACCTTTAATGCAACGTACAAAGTTGTCCCTTCATAGTTATGCGACAGTAGTTTTCTTTACCGGCTGAGGAAGTATTTATTCGAACTTCAACTTGTTTGTTGGTTAGGAAAGATTTCACTTGAACGTTTACGAAAGAAGATTTCACCTGAAAGAAGATTTAAGATGTTAAGAAACTGTTATGAGTGGAAAATTCTTTACGTATGAACGAGAAGATATTGTCACGAATCTTTCTTTGCTACGAATCTTTCATTTTAATGACCTGCGAGGCAACCTAAAAGATTTGACTTGAACGCTTACGAAAGTAGATTTAACCTGGAAGAAGATTTAAGCAGTTAAGAAACGGTTAAGAGTCGTAAATTATATAGGTAAGAACGAAACGATATTGTGATTAGTCGTTATCGCACCGAGAGAACCGCACAATGCGAACCGGTTAGTTTGCTATGAATTTTTCATTCTAATGACCTGTTAGGCTATCTGAATGGTCGGCGCGCTATTATTGGCCATCAGGATATGACCTGTAATTAATGCTGTTAATATCGAAAACGTGTATCAAAAATTCGAAATAAGCATATTTGGAGCGTCATCGCAAACATGAGGTACTCACATTTCAGGTGGAAAATAAAAGTTACCAGTTAGCGCTATTTTTTAAGAAATCTTTATCTATATTCAGTCAAAATGAAAAGTAGAAAGGGTGAATACTCAAATCAGTACGTATAATCAGCTACTAAATATGCTAAATATAAAGGAAAAAATCCTCTTGACGCATGATTTTGTTTCATAAATCCATGTTTCCAACAAGGAAAATTTATTTGAGAAGTAAAATTTTGCTCGGCCAAGTGCACGACTTTTCGCACAAAAGATTTTTTATTTAAATTATCTGTTATTTTAATAACATGGTTTCAGGAGAGCGGCTTTAATGACACATAAAATACATTTTTTACTTTCAATTATTAAAAGTTCGCTCAAAAAAATACGAAAAACCCAAGAGGATGAAATCACTCATTTTAGAATAGACATCACGAAACGAACAAATATGTGCAGTATAGGCCTACCTAGTAATTTTTGGCACGAAGACAATTAAGCGTAAATGACTGCTGGGACCTCAAGAAAAAAACATTGTCGAGTCAGACTGACCTATTAAAGTTTCCTGGTCGTTGGCTGGCATGAAGATAACTCTTTTGCCGTCCTCTGTCATCCCCGGCAGGATGATGGTCATCTTCCGCGGTCCTTTGAAGCCCAGCACGTTCGTCTCCTGGGCGCCAGACATAGCGTGTCATAGTTTAATAATTATTTAAAGGAGTCGTTGAATAGTGCGAAACATCATTATTTGAGGTACGGATTTTAAGAACTAGCTAAATAACGCAAAGGGTAATTGGCTGCTAATTAATATGAATCATTGTCAGATGCACTGATGGAAATAAGACGCAAGACATATTACGAAGAGTAGTGCCAGTGAGACGCAAAATATTTCACAAACAAAGGTTGACGTTATGCGACGTACAGAACTGATAAAGCCGGCAGACTAACGCAGAAAGAGCGATCAGGTTTTAATGGAAACACAACACCTAATGCATCACTGGATCTATTTTCGATCACAGTTTGTACCAATTTAGGAGTGACTAAAATAATTACCGAAGACAAATTTCACATGAAGACAAATTCCACATACATTGCATTAAAATGACACAAAAGACTCGAACCATTTGAATTAAATCTATCTGCTCTTATTAATACAGGTGCGAATAGAACACTGTGTGGAATATAAAAAGATTGAGCATTACACAAAAAACTGTCTTGAAGAATCCAATGGTAAATAGGAGAGAAGAAAGAGAGAAAACCTCGCTGAGTCTGAATAAACAGCCCGTGTAAACCAGCCCAGGTTTTGTAACGCGTCTTATTTCTCGGCGACCATTAGCAGAAATAAAGCCCACGACTTGTAAAGAAATAATTAACGAAAGCGAGCAGCCCAAAGGCGGGCTGAGGTCCTGAGTTCAGGGCTTGACATAATGTTACACATATTATGTTACTATGTATAAGGGAATCGGCATGAAGAATTGAAAGCCTGGAAAATGTTTTATGAATAATTCGACCTCTTGATTGTACTTCACTGGTCCATGTCGGTCAACGTTTTGCTTTAAAAGTTACAAACATGGATTTGACATGCCGCAACAAATGGTATTAACATATATCAGAATAGATCAGAAGTAACGAGAAGAATGGAAATAAAATTTTTTGATGGAGTATGATCTAGAACCTGATAAGTGGATGATGAAGTATTAAATGATTTTAGGTAAATTTATTAGGGATCATAAAATGAAATTTTGTAAGGAGCTGGCAGCCAAGTAAAATTAAAAGACGAAGAATATAATATAAATTTGCACAAAAAATTCTGGACAGAAACAATACGGGATAAGGTTATGTGAAAAAAAAATCAAATTAGCGGGGAAAACCTAAAACCATGGAACATAATAGCGATACTTGATCATATACTCGTATGAAAAGATGTGAACAAAAGAAATTAAAAAATGCGAAGAAAACACAGTAACCTGAAGTAAGGGAAATATGAACCGAGTCAGGGGGAACAACATATAAATAGACAAACAAAAATGATTTCCGGAAATATATGAAACCGATCTTAGTCTGTGTTTAAAGCATAAATAAGCAAATGAAAAAGATTCTCAGAAGTAAATTAAATACAAACTGAGTCAAGGAAAAACAAAAGTAATCAGAATAAAATATAACTCAGTACTCACTGCAGTGAATGACAGAGAGCGCATTTTCTAAGAATCAACTAAAACGTGAAGTCACGGACAGACCGACGGACGGACATGACGAGCACAATAGGGCATTTTTTCTATAAATGAGAAAATGCGCTAAAAATAATTAATTCCCCCAATTATATCAAAGTTTTAAGTATTATTATTCTCACATAAACGACTGCTGCGATCTCCAATCTGTTCCGCGATTTTTCGGACTGTTTCTTCTGACAGCCGCCGTCGCCGCTGTCGTAGACGGTGAACTGCGTGCCTAGGAGGTTCGAACGCAACTTGCCACAAAACGACTCGCCCCCACGGGACAGGTCGGTTGGGTCAGCGCTGATTAAATAATTCGACGTCGTCGACTTCTTGCGTTTGCGGCCAGCCAGCAAGAATATCTGTGAATAATTAAATGACGTTTTTCGCTAAATAATAACTGAAAAAAGTTTCATCAGGAGGTTTGAGATTTAATGCATATGTGAAGGTCCGTTTACACCAGCCAAGCATTTTCTGCGCATGCGGCTTCCGAAAGTTTGTGAACAAGATTCATGATTGAGTGAGTAACACAAACTTACGCTGAACAGAGTTTGTGAAAACTGTGCATAGAAAATTGACAGCTGCTTCGCCACCGGTGGCAACCAAGCTAACGCTCATAGTGTTAGGGAATTAGAATTTAGTATGTTATAATTTTGTATTTTTGTAATTTTAGTTTTCAGTTTAGAAATGCGGAAGTTAGATTTGTAGGCTTTAGTCCGTCCTGGTCAGTCCCGCATGTGAACCCACAGTGTCAAGGAGAGTTTTTGAAACTACAGATTTCAAGAGAGTGGTTTCGGAAGTGTCTTTGCTTTAGTCCGTCCTGGTCAGTCCCGCATGTGAGCCCACAGTGTCAAGGAGAGTTTTTGAAACTACAGATTTCAAGAGAGTGGTTTCGGAAGTGTCTTTTATTGCAAGCCTTTGTTGGGGTCCACGATAAAGTACTATAAGTACGGCTGGACGAACCTGGGTGACCCCAGCAATAGGATTCAATGTGCGATGCAAGTTCAATGTAAAACGGCAGCGAATTCTAGCGGCCGTTGCTGAGTGGTTAAAATGGTTTTAACTTCATTTACCTTTATCCGTATAATATTCAACACACTTCAAAGAAATATTCCTATATTTAATGAAATATAGAATAAATATATAGAATAGAAATATTTAATTTATTTGAAATATATATAGGAATATTTAATGAGCAAAGTTTTATTAAATACCCATTCGGGTAAGATTTCATAGTAGTTCACAGTTCATGACACATGATCATTAGTTTGCGCCATAATTCAGCTATTTATAACGATGCGTAGCTTAGTTAGTTATATACGAGTACCCACTTCGTCGTGGCATCAGTCACATTATTTCTTCCTTAAAAAACGAAGATTCTCACATTCTTCGCCTTTACTTCGTCGCCGCCTTGCGATTTACATTCTCACTATTCACGCAGGTGTAATAGATACTTTTGCTTACGTGAATGGAATATCATGTTTGAAATTTAGTCAAGTTCTGAGCTAGGAGTGTTCAATAGCAATGTTGTTATTTTTTAACCGCAAAACCGCTGAAAAAATTGTGCGAAATTTCCCATGGTACACCTCAGAAAGTATAAATGGGCCTCCTGAAATTTATTTCCGTCTCATCACTTCGACGACGAAATATTCTTCTTGACCCTCTCGGTCTGAAGTTGCTCATTTATATACCTGATCTTAGATACATAAGCAGTTATATAACCCTTGCACTTAATTTTTCTACAGCGTTTAATCATTCAGAAATGATTTTGTAAAACCTTTTCGAAACTTTAATTTCAAAGTATGAAGTAAATTCTGATAGTTACTTAATACCTTCCATATTCATTTATAGATGGTAAATATGGACGGTATTTAAACGTAAAACAAAAATACCCAATTTATATAAGTTCGTAATCTACTGAACAAGATTAACTTATCACAAAAATTAATTTCATAAAAACGATTGTTTGGGATCACTGAAAAAACCCTAGTAATTTGAGTGAAGAAATACTAACTTTTTTCCCATCTTCGCGCTCTCTGTGTAGAAAGTAAGTAGGGTAGAGTCCTCGGTCCATGCCCTTCCTGTCCCTCGAGATCCTGCACTTGATGAGCACTCCTTGTGGCGCGGGCTCGAGACAGAACCTCTCGATCTCCTGACTTGTCGACTGGCCTGACATCATCGGGTCAGCTAGTGACGTCACCGCTGCAATACTTGCGTCCTGGCAAGCATAGTATATAAAAAATGTAAAACAGTCCTCACTGCAGTGAGTGACAGAGAGCGCATTTTCTCGTCGACGAAAACTTGAGGTCACGGACAGACGGACAGATAGACAGACAGACAGACAGACGGACGGACTTGGCGAGCACAATAGTGCATTTTTTCCATAAATGAGAAAATGCGCTAAAAATAGCTCTACAATCCTGAATACAAAAAGAAATTTGAAGGATGAGAATACTTTAGACTGTTGTAAATGAAATACTTCCGATCTGACAAGTGGGACCGAACGGGTGACTATAGAAATGCAAAAACGAAGGTAAATTTGTAAGGCGAGGGCACAAAAGACAGTCGCAAGAGGAATGCTTCTGTCCTGGCAAGTGGGAGAGAGTAGAAACGTAAAATAACGCAATGAATTTTACCGAAGAAACGTTAATTTGCAGGGTAATTTGCAGGGTTAATATGCAGGGTAACGTTCAAGGTTCTTGCATGCGAAAAACTTCCGTTTGACAAGTGAAGACGAGAGGGTTACTTAATAGACCATTTAAATACGTAGGGAAATTTGAATGGTAATGAGGATACGTGAATGGACTGGCATGAGGAGGTATTTTGAAACACGTTCATTAATTTGGATGATATTGGGGCAGTTTTTAATGCGACGCTATAATGCCAGAATATTTCCATCATGTGTAGCAGTCGAGAGAATTTCAACTCATACAAGCGAGTTCATCTGACACAAAAAATTTACAAGTAAATAATTATTTTAGAATACTAACTGAGTTCAGTAACTTAAAGCATTTAGAAAAATTTCTTGGTAGGGTATAATAAAAAAGTGTTCAAATATCAATAATATTGGCATTGATGATAACCTTAACCATAACCAAGCCTCACCACAGAGTCGATCCCGAAGGCGGTGGGCTGGCTACGGGTGGGGGTGGGGGAGGGCTGGATCACAGCCGCGGGGGAGCCGTCCTCGGGGGAGAGCGGGGAGCTGGGTGAGGAGGGATGTGAAGAGGTGAGGGGTGGAGGGACATGTTGAGATAACATTTAAAGCAGCGTGAAGAATGAAGAGATTAGTTAATACAATAGGGAATAGAATTATATATTAAAACCCTATAGTGGCTAACGCAATAGACATTGAATTTAAGCGTTTCAGTTCAGTGAAGAAAATTTAATGGGAAATAAATAAAAAAAAATTAACAGCATTGCCGCTCACCTGGTGAGTATGGGCGTCGACTCCTGGTCCTCGGCGTCTAGATCGTCCAGGTCGAGCACGGACGCGTCGCTCGCGATGCCATCTGGGGGAAAAATGATGCCAGACTTGTGGGTGAAGTATGGAGTGGCCGTGGGTGATGAGTAGGTAAAATGTGGGTGAAGAATGGAGTGGCCACGTGGGTGATAAGTGGTTAAAACGTGGGTGAAGTTTGGTGTGGCAGTGGGTGATGAGTGGGTAAAATGTGGGTGAAGTATGGAGTGGCCGTGGGTGATGAGTGGATAAAATGTGGGTGAAGAATGGAGTGGCCACGTGGGTGATAAGTGGTTAAAACGTGGGTGAAATATGGAGTAGCTACGTGGGTGATAAGTGGGTAAAACGTGGGTGAAGTATGGAGTAGCCACGTGGGTGATAAGTGGGTAAAAGGTGGGTGAAGAATGGAGTAGTCACGTGGGTGACAAATGGGTAAACCGTGGGTGAAGTATGGCGTAGCTTCGTGGGTGATAAGTGGGTAAACGTGGGTGAAGTATGGAGTAGCCACGTGGGTGTTAAGTGGGTAAAAGGTGGGTGAAGAATGGAGTAGTCACGTGGGTGATAAGTGGGTAAAACGTGGGTGAAGTATGGTGGAGCCACGTGTGTGATGAGTGGGTAAACGTGGGTGAAGTATGGAGTGGCCGTGGGTGATGAGTGGAAAAACGTGGGTGAAGTATGGAGTGGCCACGTGGGTGATAAGTGGGTAAAATGTGGGTGAAGTATGGTGTAGCCACGTGGGTGATAAGTGGGTAAAATGTGGGTGAAGTATGGTGGAGCCATGTGTGTGATGAGTGGGTAAAACGTGGGTGAAGTATGAATTAATCACGTGGAAAATACAAGTGGGTAAAGCGTGGGTGTGTATTTGGGTGAATTATGGAGTAGTCACGTGTGTAAATCGAGAGTGTACACGTTTGGTAAAATATGGAATTAGCAGCATAGATGATGACTCATGGTAAGGTATTGAAATAAAAAATTTATTTACTCGAGTATTGCAACTACAGGTAATGCATTTAACTTGGGAGCTATGCGCTACGTAGAAGCAATACTTGATTCTTTGAACAGAACAGAAAATGAAAACTAGTTTTTTTAGGGTACAAGTAAAAAAATTACCCTCACAATTAGTTTGTTTCAGGAAAGAATGTATCATAAGAAAGACAATAAATAAATGATGAAATTACAATAAAACGATTTCCGCGGTCGAAAACTAAATCCTTTCTAGACCTGATATCTTAATACAATTAAAATCAGAACGTTATCTTTTGGGCAAAACAAATAGTTATATAGCTTCATGTTGCCCAATAACTCTCACTGAATCGTTTTTATTTAATAATGAATCTGCACTTATGAGATAATTCCGATGCGTTAAATGTGAAAAATGTTCACTGCAATTTCGGAGGCTTAAATCAGCTCGAAGATTAAATGGAATGAAATCAAATTGATGCTTTTCTAATTAAATCAAATATGCATAAAACATCTATTAATAAATAAAATTGTCCAAAAAAATTAAACAAAAATTACGTTAATCACGGCTCACAGAATAATTTTTCCTAAAACATCTAGGTAACGACACATGAGGTATATATTTCACGGAAAATATTTCATCGATGCTTCAAATTACCTTAACGCGAGATCAACTATTCTCTTAAATCCTGAGCTAATTAGCTTTTTTAGTCCAATTATAACATCAGAGAACGAGCTTCCTTTTTATTGGCCGACGTGTTTGCAGGTCAAATTAATTATCAAACAAAGTCCAGGAGGTTCAAGCACAAAAATCCCACTGAAATCCGCATGTCCGGAGGCAAAAGAAGAGATTTCCTTTTCCCGCGAATGTGCAGAAATTTCCAGCGCAAAAAATTCTTGGGGCATTCCCGTCACGGACACCCTGCGCTGACGAGGAGTGAATGTGAGCAACACCGTAAAATATAGAAAATCTTTTAGAATTCTACAAACAAAACTGAAGTTTTCAAAGGCCTGGCCACGCGTGTGGAAAGATGAGCCTCCAGATGTCGAGAAATGAAAACAAATACCTGATTCCACTAAAGGGTAATGGAAATAAGCGCTTTCCGGTAAGCGCCGCGAGCTCAGGAATTAATATGTGCTCTCAGGTTCCATGCGAGAGGCGTTTTGCATGCGGTCCTGAGCGATATTTCGTTGCAAAGAGCTGTCAGGTTAAATTTTACCTTCCAAAATCATGAGCTCCAAATTTTCGCTTGAACAAAACATGATTCTGACGATACGCACGGGAATGTTTAAGTTATATTCTTACGTTAGTTTGATTCGATAATAATGCGGAGTTTCAGTGCAGAGGAATTTCATATCCAGCATCGTTGACTATCAAAGCACAAAACCAGGTTAGAACCCAAGTTGCTTCTCTGCTGAAAATTAACGTCCGGTAACGTGTTTCATGACTCTTAAGATATGATTAGGAGGAAATTATCAGAATCAATACTTATCTGCAATATAAAATTTTAAGTACCGTACCTAATTCAATTAAACAATTTAACCAGTTTTACCGCGTTCCCATGCATAAAATCGGGTCACATTGTAAGATTTATTATACTTAAATTGACCAAATCAATATGCGCATGGATTTTCCTATATATATAGACGTCGCTATACCATGACGCGACCTTTGCTTCATAATCTGAACACAAGATGTTATTATTTGACTCCTGCATAAAACTGTAGTACACCATCTAGCACTAAACATGTTCTAAACAGCGAACCTTGTGATACGCCTCTTCTGACGCCACCCAGTCCAGAGCCCACCGAGTCGCTCTGGCTGAGCTGGGCTTTGAGTTGGGGCTTGCCGGGCTGCGCGCGGACCGGAGTTTGGTTCTTGCGGCTGAGGTTCTTAGCGGCCTGTGGGGGTACGTCCACTGCAGCGGCCACCGCGTCAGGGCTCTGGCCTTCTGTCATGGCCAGCTGCAGCGGACCGTCATAGCCTGCGGTAAGAGAAGGATATTTTGCAGATCATTTTTATTTATATGAGAGAATAATATGAATAAATGAATGAAGTTTTGTCTTATAATGAAGTTTTGTCTAATAATGAATTATTGTCTTATATAAGTTATATTATAACTTCTTCTAATATAGTTAAATTAAACTGTTTATAACCTGATTAGGAACATGGGTTTGGAAAATGGATCGAATTCCGAATAGTTAATATCACTAAAAGCGTCTGGTTACTAGGTTTTTTCGTTCATGAAACAAAATTGATATGCAGAGCACTTCACTCGATCTGCGTGGAAAGACAATTTCAATGTTGGCTATTAAAAATTGTATCTGATTCACAGGGAGATTTTTGTCATGTTTATTACCGATGCGATCTTATACAATTTTCCAATGTTATAAACTTGTACTACAATTATTGGTATAAAATTTGAAATCTGATAGCCAGAAAGAGCATAATTTGTGTCCAACAGGAAAGTTTCTGGCATTCGAATTAATATAGTAGAAAGTATCTTGGAAATTAAATTAATAAATCAAGTCATCAGCCAATTTATCCAAGCAATAAATTTGGAATACCATTTGATTATTAATCTTTACTCGAAAAATAGGTTTCTTTCTACAGATTTGAAATTTTCACAGTCAGAAGCAGCGGAACATCAATGCGTGAAGTGGAGACCAGAACGTTGCACTCGGTCAATAGCTATTAATAGCGCTAAATTTATTACAAGTGAGGTTATTCACGATATTTAGTATTTTATTTGAAAAATACAAAAACCAACAACGAGCGATCGTCAGTGGCAATAAACTCGTTAATGTTAACCCATATATTCTTTTTCAACCTTCGTTGCGCCACATATTAAGCACATATTTTGACTGCACTCAAGTACAGTAAAAAAATATTCAATCTTATATAACTAAAAAATTATTTTGGTGCGCATCAAATTTGCAATCGGAAACCGACAATTTCGTGACCAAATAACGCTTAGTTTTTTAGGGGCTTGACAAAAATATATCTAGTAAATGTGTGTTAATTTTGTGTTAATGCTGCTGCAAACACTTATCATGAACAGAGTATTTTAGAAGACGACAATTAACGATTGATTGTTGATCTATTTTCAATTGATTGATGGTTGGGAATATATCACTAGCGAAGCAGCTTTAACTCATCGACGCTCCGTTCATTAGAGGCCTACGAGGAATGTTATGACAGCCTGCGCGGCACGAACAATTCATCATTGATGCCAATGACGCTTTTTTTCTGCAGGTTTAACTAATTATCTGGCCTTACAAACCCATACTTCAGTCGAGCGTGTTTCCCAGGCATGCAGTTACAACATTCCTAACGTGTTTCCCTGGCATGCAGTTACAACATTCCTAGCGTGTTTCCCAGGCATGCAGTTACAACATTCCTAGCGTGTTTCCCAGGCATGCAGTTACAACATTCCTAGCGTGTTTCCCAGGCATGCAGTTACAACATTCATAGCGTGTTTCCCAGGCATGCAGTTACAACATTCCAAGCGTGTTTCCCAGGCATGCAGTTACAACATTCCTAGCGTGTTTCTCAGGCAGGCAGTTACAACATTCCTAGCGTGTTTACGACATTCTTATACAGTTCCAACATTCCTATAAAGTTACGACATTTCTTGCGCGCTTCTTAGACATGCAGGCCAAATTGTCGAAGTTTAAATTAACTTAAGAGATTTGGTAGCAAATCAGGTTTTAACATGTGTTTCAGATATACCTAACAGTCTGTTAAATCTCGTCTATTCATATTCTATAATCTTATATAAGTAGTCTATTAACTGCCGTTATTAGGCGAGTCTTTGATACAATGATACATGGAAGGCCGATTTCATCCTTCATGCGATTCTGATTCAATTTTTTCCCGGCTAAGCATGAACACTGCTATTGAACACTCCTAGCCCAGCATGAACGCTGCTATTGAACACTCCTGGCTCAGCATGAACAGTGCTATTGAACACTCCTAGCTCAGCATGAACACTGCTATTGAACACTCCTAGCTCAGCATGAACACTGCTATTGAACATTCCTGGCTCAGCATGAGCACTGCCATTGAACATTCCTGGCTCAGCATGAACACTGCTATTGAACACTCCTAGCTCAGCATGAACACTGCTATTGAACACTCCTAGCTCAGCATGAGCACTGCTATTGAACACTCCTAGCTCAGCATGAACACAGCTATTGAACACTCCTAGCTCAGCATGAAGTCATCTGGACTCGACGCTAATCATAATTTCAATGAAAGAACTAGTGGCCAGGGGCACCGACTCGTGTAGCATAAAAAATCAATGTTGTAATCAAGTTGTAATCAATCAATCAGTTCTATAGTAGCTACGAACTTCTCCAATAATTTGTAATTTAGACATGAAATAATCAATAACAAAGGAAATATTTTTCACAATGTAGAGTAAAGGAGTGCACGTTTCATTGTTCCTACACTTGATGAACGTGAGCTTCATTAATATTGGAAGAAGTTTTCTTCAAACAGACATGGGGTTAATCTTAGGGTAAATCCCCTTAAATTCGTCTAGTGTTTGAAAACACCAAACAACGCGAGCTTTGCCCGACGTCGGTAATTACCCCGAGCGAAACATCAAAGCCCTATATAGTGAATTACCCTAGACAAGAAAGGGAACTAAATTGACATCTCATTAAAAACGCTACGTTCGGAAAGCTAACAATTAATACACAAACAATTAATAAATAAATATTATTATTCGATAAGTTTAACAATATCTGGCATCCTGCGTAGCGCAATCGTACGTTTATGCCACCAAGCAGTGATGATGTTTATAATATTTTTAATTAAGCAATTTACAAACTATAAATAAGTAAACTGAACCAATGTACCATAATTGTAATTTGTTTAGGACTAAAATTAGGAGTAATTATCTGAACATATGTCAGTTTCTGTTGTATTAAAATAATTTCACTATAGTCTAGCCTAATTTAATGGTAACAATAGGATACTCGGCCTTTGGAAAGTCAGAAAAACACGCCATAGAGCTTTCTAAAAAACCGAAGCAAATTAAATAATCAAAAGTTTCTGTGACAATAGATTCCATTAGTTATTTAATACTAAAAAATCAAATTTAGCTCTGCGATGAACTCCAAATATTTATATTTAATTTCAGTGCTGTAATTTAATCTTGCAGGACGCGTGTTGACGATAAGTAACAATAAAAAATGGACGTTAAAAAGTGGACTAACGGAAATCGAAACGAATGTAGTCTTGCCTCGGAATAACGACATAATTCAAGTTTAAACACAACTATAGCAGGTAAAATGCGGATGATAGATCAAGCATGAATGAGTTGGAAGTAATAAAAGCAGACCTGACTATTTAAATGCGTTATATCCTGTCTCTGTAGAAGAGACCAATAAGTGATCATAAGTTTTAGAGCAAAAACTGTTTAAACAAGGGAAAAACACTTTACAATCACTTCGTGTATGAGGTGGCTTCAAAAAATTCGTGGAAAAACAATAGTTTGAAAAAAAATCATAGCCATAAGTTTTATTTTCATATGTATGCTTATCTAGGTCGATAAACTTGAAATAAACTGTGAACTCTGATAGCAGCCATTAAGTCCATCGGTGTAAAATTCAGAGCCATGCGGTTTGAACCATATTTGCCTGCTCTCTTTGCTGCTTCAATTGTTGGAAACTGGTTTATGATTCTTCCATATTCAGTTGATGGAAACTGGGTTATGATTCTTCCATCTCCAGTTGATGGAAACTGGTAGTGATTCTTCCATCTTCAGTTGATGGAAACTGGGTAATGATTCTTCCATCTCCAGTTGATGGAAACTGGGTTATGATTCTTCCATCTTCAGTTGATGGAAACTGATGCCGAATGATTTCCTTTCGAAATTCGCGTGGCAAGCTCATTTCTGCCGAGCGCCTTGTGAGGGTGCATTGTCGTGGTGGAAGAGTGCATGTGCGCCCATGCTGCTTCCCAAGATGCGTTTCAGCGATTTTCTTGGAAATTTTATATCAAAATTTCTTCATATTAAACAGCTGCAATATTGCTCTTTTTCCGAGGGAATCAACTAATAAGATGCCCTCAGCATCCCAGAAAATCTTTTCTCTTGAACGCTCAGATTTTTCGTTGCCGGACGCACTTCCTCCCCTGAACAGCCCCTCCTTCGATTAAGTTTTGTCCTAGGAATTGTACTGGTGGAGCCATCTTTCATCCCCGCTTCTGGAACGACTGACAAATGCATTTGTATGCTGATTTATTTGAGTCACTTTAACCATAAACTCGTTCCAGATAGTCAACGATTTGGCTGTTCTTCACCCAAGCCACTATGAATTTGTTATTTGACCTGGCCTCGATTTCGGCAGATGCCAAGTTGCAGGAAGAGTTGTTCTTAAAACAGCGCTCCGCGTTTGTAACAATAATTTAAGGGTTCATGTGAGAACACGTTATAAAACATTGATACAGGATCGTTCTGGTACATTGGCATCATATTCTTTTCATATGATTTTCAGATGTATCCATTTTCCACGAACTTTTGGAAGCACCTTCGAACGCACCTCAATGAGCAGCTTATTTTCCTTTGATTATTTCCGCTAATCGCATTTGTAGTAAATCTAAATTTTGTTCAATCAAGTGCTGGAAACAGTAACAACATTTTTTTTTATTTTCAAAATTGTTTGTTCCGAATTATACAACTTGTCGCTTTTGAAATTATTTCCAGGCACGGAATCTACAACTTGTCGCTTTTAAAATCATTTCGAGGCACGGAATCGGTATCTTTTTCTAGACTGGTTGCACCGCAGCCTGAAAGCAGAATCAAGTCATGAGCGGCACGGCCTGCCTTTATATAGCTAGCAACTCCCAGCGATGGAAGACGGGCGGTCAATTTCTCAAGTTTTGAGGTTATCGCAACAGCAAAGTGACATCCGATGCGCTATTGCCGTCTTCGATGTTCTGCTTCCGCCGCAGAACGCGGGATGCGGATGCTCCTAGTCACGATGGATAGACGGGAGAAATCATTTTTAAAGTAATTGAATATTCTATCACTTCACAGGTAATTTCCGGGCATAACACTGGCCATTCAATTATAGGTGGGGAAGTGAGGAGCTAGAGAGACGCCACTTTTTATCGTAAAAATTCATATGTGCCGTAGCTTCAAGTGCAAGAAGACATATCTTAGAGGAGCAACCGGCATGCGATCAATAATGACTCGAGTAAAATTTCCCATTTGAAATTTGAGTAGAATCTTTCGGGGAAAATTTGATTAAGCGTTGCTTCACTAACTTGTTCATTAAAATTAAATACTGTTAATGACTTTATCGTAGGTACTATATAAAGAGGCTCATAAAGTCTGCACCTCGAATACAATTCAAAAATTATTCACACGGCTCTTTATTCGAATCAACACAATAATTTGCAATAATGATGAGATACAACGAAGAGACGTATTTCAAAATTTATTTTTGAATAAATGTGAATGTCGATTAATGTTAACAACGTTTATTCAATAGCATCTGTTTTATTTAGCTCCAAAAAACTTATTTTGAAATAAAATCTATGGAGTGTCAACACCGACGAAGTTTTTTAAAATTGTATATGACCAGTAACTTGTTATACAGAATGGATCAAGGACATTTTTACTCAAAAAATGCCTCCTCCCTGCATGGATAGGCATGCACTAAAGCTGGACGTATTTGCCCACTCAGATGACCCAAGAGATGTGTGAATTCTCTTATGTACATTAAAGGAGAAGGTTTTGTTCAGGTTCTATTCAGTTGATAAAATATTCAGTATCTTGTAATGAGACAGACCACCTACGACAAGAGCTTTTACAGACGTTGTACTGGGTATCGTTATACTCAGCTGGATATTTCGACTGCCCGATCAAGGATTGTTTTAAAATAAATCATGTATTCTTATTAGAGTTATCCTATTTTTCAATCTGTTAAGTAATTAGCCTATTAAAATCCAAGGAATTTAAATATATTGGCAACATCGGTTCAAAAAAATTTAATTTCACGGTTTATTTTAATCCGTCACGCTTAGGATTAGTCTAAATTTATTCATTGAATAGTTTCTACATGCGAGATGTTGATATTATTATCTATTATTTTCCTCATACATTCACTGTTCTTAACATGGATAGAATGACCTATCCCTACGCGGCTATTCGATGAAGACGCGGAACTTCTTTAAAAATTAAGCAGTATCGCGTCAAAATTGCATCGCAGCGCATATGAAGCGTCAGCAACCTACATGCTCGGATAGTCTGTCAAGAAAATATAAAGTTAGTAAAGGTTAAGTGTCGAGAAGAACTTTGAATCATGTTGTGCAAGGCATGATGATGAATAACGAACGTCGGCCATCACACTGAAGGAATATGCAATGCAATCTGTCAGGTCTGACAGTCTGATATGACTTATGAGAGCTTATATGAATAAATTGCAAATTGACATAAATAAATAAAACATAGAAATTTGCGAAAAAATAATTACTTTGATCTTTTATGGGGTAAACTTACCTTAATGTAATTAAGGTAAGTATAATTTAAATTAATTCCTGCAATTAACTTACCCCAAAAATGTAAACTTTACTTTATGTAGCAATCAAGAAGCTCATTTGAGCTCAAGTTTTATGCGTTCAAAAACCTTTCTTTTGTTTTAAATGAAAAAAAATATGTATGAATATGAAAAAAATATGTAATGAATGAAAAAATAAACGTTTATTAAGTGATAATGCCTGCGTATAGCAAAATAAGATTTCCCCAGATAAATGATTGATAAAAAAAAGGAAATTTTACGACATCTGTCGAATTAATCGGTGAACAGTCCAGCAACCGAAGCAAAAATAGGGCCTGGAATTAAATTACGCCCCAAAATTGCTTTCAGCTTATAACAATTCGACCCCTCAATATGGTTTTGCGATGGACGAATTGTCATTTAAGTTGTAAAAATTAAGTTTGCTTGGTCAAAAACAAAATTGCAATAAGAGTTACCGTGAGACAAAATATATGAGCGTGCGTTCACCGTATTAATAATATACGTTTAAAAATTACTTTTCAAAGACAACACTTCTAAAGAATCCAGTGTTTCCAATGTTACAGATGTACAATAAATTTCTAACTTTATTTTCGAATATTAAAAAAAATTAATTTTTCGAATTTTTTTAATATATAATTTTTTTCAAAATTATTTATTCTGTCAATTGATTCATGCATTGCCTCCAACTTCACATAAGTGTGCAAAATTTCAGATCAATTGGACAGGTAAAAGTGTGTCAAATATCAGTTATAAGATTTGTAACAGACAAAATTATTTTTTCAGTTTTTTTAATATTGAAAAAAAAAATTTATTTCTAAAATTATTTATTTTGTCATTTGATTCATGCGTTGTCTCCAAATTTACGCAAATGTGCAAAATTTCAGATCGATAGGATAAGTAGAAGTGTGTTAAATTTCGATAATAAGATTTGTAGCAGACAGACAGACAAACAACAAGAAGTGAAGTTAAAGAGAAGTGTTGTAAAAAATAGAGAAATTTTCGCTTGCTTATGTAAAATTATTCCATAATAATCCTGGGAAATAGAGTAAAAGCTTGATAAACACGAGGTCTTCGTACGTGGATTTCAAAGCTTCATCGAAAGCTTTATTGACGAGTAATGGAGATTTTAATTTCTGATAAAGTAAGCAACAACATCATTAGAGACGACATACAATTATTTTATTTCGAAAGAAACGCCAGATTAATTATCATTATATCCGATGAATGCATGCAATAAAACAAGTTTTTTCTGGCACACATGAGGATATGAAAAGTAACTTATCCCTTTATTCCTTATGAGAGCAACATAACTTATTATTACAACATAACTTATCCCTTTTTCATAACAAGGAAGTAAAATGTTCCAAAACAAAAGGCTCAATTTATAATTAGTTAACGGACAGTGAACACTGTGAATTCTGGTCCGCAGCAGAAATCCAAATATTTAGTATAACATGAAGACTTATATGGTATATATAGTATATAGTATATAACTTAACCTGAGGTCGAATTAATCTGGGAGCCGGTGGATTTTAGATATTTTGTTTTATGATCATAAAGTCGGATTGAATTTAATGCATGAGAATAAAAAATAGCGGGACGTTTTACAAATCAATATCATAACTTTCTCATATCGAGCTAAAAATAGAATTCAATGTAATCAAGCGCTGTTCAGATCGAACAATTGAGTTTATTATGACGGGATGAGAAGCCTGCAAACATTAAAATATCAAAGGGCCGATTCAATTGAAGCAATTCTCAACAATCAAAGCGGGTTCTACATGATTGAACATACCATTACTATTGCTAATTGAATAACATTATATTCTGTTGATGTAACTGATAGTATACGAGGATCGTCTGTGAGCCAATTCGCGGTATCCAGTGTGGACGAGCTGTTCTATGTAAACATATAGAAACCTATAATTGTGAAGTCAATAAGCCTCCTCCGAAACATAAAAAAAAACATTTCGTGACTTCGTTTTGATGGAACAAGTCACTACATAGGCGGGCGGGGTTAACATCAAACGCAGATCCTCTTACGCAGAAAAAATTTAAAAGAACGAACGGATCGATGACATTAGCTCATTAACACACATTAATTCAATATCCCAGTAATTTGTAAACGGATTTCAGGATTTCACAACTAATAAATTTAATCAAAAGTTGTACGGATCCCCTACGTACGACTTATCAAAACCCATTCTGTCTTTCAATGCGCACTTCCCGAACAATCCCATTTCGCTGCTGGCAACTGATGGCCTTACTTGTTTAATAAACGACAAAAAAACTCGAATGTGACTGCTGCACGACAAATTTCACGAAATAAAATACCACCAAAATAGACCATCTGCAGAAGAATGATTGACGTTCCACTCATTTATCAGGGATCGAAATGATAATTTCTGAAAACACAGTTAGAGAAGGCAGTGTCAAAGCTCAACGGAACCATTACCTGCTTCTTGTCTTTACATCACTAACATCGAAGTTCCCAAAACACTTTTGAGTGAACCCAAGATGGCTGTAGCAGGAGTCCCGAGGCTGACAGGTGGTTCAAACTTATCATTAAAATAACTCCGTTCAGTATTACAACCCAATAACTTGTGCGGCTGAAGGAATTACTATGCAAAGTTGGACCTCTTGTCGGCTAACATAGAAGTAACTTTGTATTTCCCGGGCTACACTTAGAATGAGCGGAAGCAAAATTTTTGCGTTTTAGCAATATATGTTAAAATTTACATAAAATTAGGTTTAAACCGACTCCGCTGATAGGTGTATATTCAAAATCAATAGAATATCTTTTTAACCTATATGTTGGGTAAGCCTTGGCCATAGCAACCGAGAGGATATCGCGTATCTATATCACTGATAGCGCCTCGAGTCGAATTGATATGTCTTATACATCAGTCGTTATTCATTGTTTAAAACTGCTGTAGGTATCCTTCAAATACAATAAAATATTATATCATAAAAACCGTTTTTTTCTGTGTATTCATGCCAGAAATTAAAATTAAAAATTTCAGGCATGGCGAATTTTCTTTTTCTTAGTTATCCAGGAATTTTTGGAGTTCAATTATAACACTATCAAAGATTTAAAAAATAGTACAAAATTTTGTAAGGAATCCGAATTTGCATTTTGATAAATCTGAATGGAACTAAAACATTAATGAATCATAAGCGCACCATTGTAAAATTATATCATAACTCGGAAGAAGGATTGGTTGAATATTTCACACTGGAATTTAAGAATGATTAAATAAAAATTTAGATTGAGGGAATTTTATGAGAGAAATCAAAATCGAATCAAAATACCATCAACAGTTTGCTAAACCAATCTGAAATACGATTTTAGTTACGATAAAGTCATCATTACTCTGATAAAAATATAAGTTGAGATTTCGATATTTTACGCTAAATCCCGGGTTTATGGGTGAAATAAAAATATTCCATTCATGTATAAAAAACAAAATCATTAATAAATATAGCATTCCTCTACCCAAGAAAGTATAATTACGAATGTAAAGAATTACGAATGCATTAGAATGATATGAAGTTCACAGCATTCCAACGACAAAGAACCTTTCTCACGGGAGTACTGTATACGTACGATTTGCATCTCACGTAAAGTGCACAGAGCAGAACGATTAAATAAACTGTGCCTTCATTTCAATCACATTTATCGACATTTTGACACCGAAACGTCGATATTTGTGCAGACAAAAGCACAATTCTGGCGGCACCAGGCCTAGTCCCCGCGTGTTTCCGTCCGAAAATTGGATCTGTCAGGAATTTTGGCTGCAAGGCCTGTGGCTGCGCAGTTGCACACGCTTCATTATTTTAGCATTGGCAGGAGCTGTCAGCGATGTAAGCTTCTGGAAGTGGACCCTAATGCCAACAACGGTGAAAATTGTTGCCGGCTTAGACAATGCATTAGAAGAATGCATGCTGTATAAATGAATATTTATTGTACTATTGGTATCTTGAATTACCACAGTAATTCAGTATTCCGCGGCATAATCAGTGCTCGGTATACGGCATCACAATCAGTCCTCGATACGGCAGCACAATCAGTCCTCGATACGGCAGTAAACGATACGGTAGCTCAATCGTGGCTTATATAATGCGGCAACACAGTCAGCGCAAAAAAAAAAGCAAAAATTATCAGCTCTCTCTCAAATTACTTCCAATACATAAAAAAAATTATCTGACCTCCCCACCCATTTACGCTTCAGTCGCCCGTGTGCGTGATAAGCCTTACGATACGCTCTAGCCATGCAGCTTTATACGTCATATCNGTCATAACCTGCATTACGCTCTACGCATGCAGCTTTATACGTCATAACCTGCATTACGCTCTACGCATGCAGCTTTAGACCCAGCAGCGAATGAATAGATCTCAGGTCAGAGCGAGCAGCAGCTAGTGAAGTGCTCTCCAATGTAGTAGTTACATGTCATCTTCGCCAAACTTGACAGAGAATTGATGAATACTGTGCGATGTAGAAAGTTTTTGCATTTCAACTTGAAGTTTTTCTAGAATAAGGGTAGCTGTTACAATCACACTGAGCGCATGTATATTTTCTTAACAGCTCGAATACATTTCAGTCAGCGCACATATAGCTCTTTAACAGGAAAATTAGAATCTATGCACATTATATCATGAATTACATGGTCGAAAGCAAGTGTTGCTGAATTTGAACCGACATTAATTTTCACCACAATTATCGATGAGATTGTGAAATAATTTACAAAGTCATGCAGACAAGTGTATTTTTAAATGATGATTGTAAACTAAAACGTTGGTGAATAGATATAAAAAAGGATGATAACCATCTTGCAGCGTCACAATTTATCATGGTCTGCATGGTCTGCATGGGAAACAGTGAATACATCGAGGTCATTTGACGGTTCAGTCGCATCGTTAATGCAGAGCAGAAGACCAGATAAATTGCGGTGCCTTGGCATAGAATTTGCAGTAGTTGGCAGATTAGGCAATGCAAAAATTCGCTTTTATTGAGAAGTTATTATTTTAAATGGATCGTGAGTAATTTTTTGTATAGAAATAGTATGAGTGCGATAGATTGAATTCCTCGCGATAGAAAAAGTGCCTAATGTACGAGATTCATTCTCAAAATTAAAATTTTCAAACTTACAATTCGAAACTTCAAAAGCATTCGAAGGCTGGTTGATCCTAACAGCCGCTGTTATTTATCCATAATAAATCGCATATGGCGGAAAATAAACTTAATTGTTGAGTGGACGCCAAATATCATGAATCGCTGGTCAGGGAGGATAAAAGAAATAATTCCTGGAAATTTCAGCAGCATAAAAATTTTTAGGAATCTCCAGAAAACTTAGGAAGAGTGTTGTCATTTAAGAACTATCAATCAGAAGTCCAAACGATAAATGGAAAATGGATTTTCCCACGAAAATTTCTTCAACGTACTTCGAAGAAAGTAAACTGACAAAGTAAATTCGCTGGTTTCGTCATTATATGCTCATGAGCATGAGTTATGCCTAAGATGCCAAATGATTTAAAACAAAATATAACTCAGTACTCACTGCAGTGAGTGACAGAGAGCGCATTTTCTCGTCGACGAAAACGCGAAATCACGGACGGACGGACGGACATGGCGAGCACAATAGTGCATTTTTTCCATAAGTGAGAAAATGCGCTAAAAATGTTTGCCAGGCCTCGCTTGTAAAGCAAAGCAGCGCAATAGTTCAATATTAGCCTGGGTATCTCATCAGCAAGGCAAAGACTGCGAACGCATCGCTTGTAAACAATGGCACTGTGGCTTCCCGATACTCACTCCGGGGCATATGGGAAACGTGGCGTGGCGAAATAAAAAGTAATGTATCGAAACTACGTGTTTAAAAATTATTGAACTGAAAAATATTTACAAAAATTAATATGTTAAAAATAATGCGTAGATCAAGCAATATTTTGAGAAAATGTATAGAAAAAGTAACATATAGGAACGAGCACAATCGATTTTTCCTTACTTTAAGCGCATGCAAGATTTATCAAGAAAAACAAATATTAAATTATGAAATTGAACGAATGCATCACTGATAAAATTTAAAAATGATATTCAGCTGTCAAACTTTGATATATACGAGAAGGTCATGATGGTAAAAAATAGAAACACTGGAATGAATGAATCATGAGAATTTATACCCTAAACTAGTTCTCATATTAAATATTAGAGGAGCTGCGGCTTTAAATAAAGCGTTACGGTTAAAATTAAAGAAAAAACTTTTCTTACATGTCACAATATAAATTTTGAAAGTTTCAATATAACAAACGGCAACTAAATCTCTAAGTGATAGGCGACATCGCTGCAACTGAGAGAGCAGCAACAACACACGAAACAGAGCGACCGCGAAGTCTGTTTTTTCAAGGCTCGTTCCGAAACGAATATTGATGAGCGTTGTGCGTGATGCACGAATGCGGGAAGCTAGTGCCGGAAACAAACGGAAAATAGATGCAACATTCGGAAGCCCAAGTCAACACAGTTTAGACGAGCGTGAATTGTTCGTTCGTTTAACAATGACGTAAGAAGACATGTTGCTGCAAGAAGGGAATAAGTTATTTGTTGCGGCAACCCGAGAGCGACATGAAATCTCCCCCTAGAGGTTAAAGAAAAGAAATTTTATGAAAAGATGCCATAGAGGCAAACATTTTTACAGGAATGTATGGATTATATGCAATAGTAATATTGCGTGCGTTATATCAGTTGAAATTGCCTAACATATTTATAAATCCTGCCTCTGCAACCGTAAAATATCATATTATCAACGAATAAATTTTTCAACAACATTCGCTATGTTTATTTAACAATTAAAAACGGAAAATAAGGTTTGTCCGGAACTAATTTACTGGCTTCAGCTCAGGGCGGATGTCGGAACCGTTAACCGAGCGTAATACTTTATATATAAATAAACTTTAAATATGAATACTTTAACTACGAATATATTTAAATATAAATATACTTTAAATATAAATATACTTTATATATAAATATTAGGAGCTAAAATTTGCCATGACCGCAAGAGTAGGTTCAGGAGAATGTCGTGTCACTCAGGTTCTGGCAAACACCAGTTCGCTGAACCTCTGCCTCCGGTTCTGAGGGGCATGCTTATCATGCATAAAGGAAAGAAAGCTTTCAAATTTAATACATTTACATCAGTAAAATCAATTTCATTACTCTCATGCAAAAACGTGACTAATTTACTTTAGTTTCAAACCTGTATAGGAACTAACAATATAAAAAATTATGCAATCCTGCCAACCATTTTGTTCCTTCGAAAAGGAGTAATTAAAATCGACGCCCAAATTATGCTCCGAGTTAAGACCTCTCTAAAAACAGCACGAAAATAACGATTTCTAAGTGGGAAACTTGAAGTGGCCAAATGAAGGCAATTTTCACTTCTTCAAGCTCGCGAGGTTTTTTCTTCGACAATTTTTATCGAAATCTTCGTAACGTAGCGTTGGCCCGGAACGTAGTTATGGTAGCAGAGTTTTAATTATGAAGTTACTAAAGAAAATCGCATAAAATAGGTCTTAGTTTAAAAAATTATATGCTGTACAATTCAACGTGATAAATACAACCTCATAGTGATGTGGATGCCACATCGCCATGATAGCTGAAAATTTTCATGTTAACGAAATGAAGGAGATGAGTAAAATCAAAGCCAAATTTCATCATATTAAAAAATAAACTAATATGTTAAAAATTTAAAAACTATCGACAAGATGTTCCACACCCTTTTTTGCCACAGGTTGCTAGCATGCAAGGATTCGCCTTAGCAGGAACGTGAAGCACGCTTCTTGCGTTACGTGGCTGAAGCGCTAGCATGCAAGGCTCCGCCATAGCAGGAACGTGAAGCACGCTTCTTGCGTTACGTGGCTGAAGCGCTAGCATGCGAGTCTCCGCCTTAGCAGGAACGTGAAGCACGCTTGTTGCGTTACGTGGTTGAAGCGCTAGCATGCAAAGGTTCGCCATAGCAGGAACATGAAGCCCGCTTGTTGCGTTACGTGACTGAAGCGCCAGCATGCGAGTCTCCACTTTAGCAGGAACGTGAAGCAGGCTCGTTGTGTTATGAGGCTGTGGCACTAGCATGCAAGGTTTCTCCATCCGAGATCAAAAGCCCTGCGACGTTTGCCTTCATATTGCGCAAGTCTTTGACGGAATTTTAGACTGACCCGCTCACTGTTGACAGGTTTCATTATTTTCATCCGCCCTCAACATGCTTAGGTTTGTGCATAGATTGCGGCATTAATTTTCTATGCATGTATCATTCCTCATCAGCAAAACAATTACCCCTAGCAATTCAGCTTAAAACGCCACGAATTTAAATGCACATAATTAAAACGACTTAATTTTTAGAAGTTTGATTTCTTTGCTGTCATGAAAACTCGTTTGTGAAGCTAAAGTATATGTATTCCAAGAAATGAATCCTTTCCCATGGAACAAATCTATTTCTGGCTTTTCAGGACATTATTATACTTTAAATACATTGAATACTGAGATCGGATCGGATTTACGACTTAATATCTTTCCCTTCTGTAATGGTTCAACATCCAGCTGATACAAAAAGCTTTGTCACCGTTAAATTTTACAATAAGAAAAAAAAATTAAAAAATTAGTTTTAATTAGTACGCAGGCTTAAATTTTAAAACTAAATTAAAGGCAATAATTTTATAAAAACTCAAACTATTTATTCACCCATCTTAAACAAAATTGTTCCCGTCTATAAAAAAAGAGCCTATTCCAAAAAAAACCCAGCACCTAAAGAATGTCGAGCGCAGATTATAATAATTTTATAAACATGAAAACTTGAATAATATAACAATGAATAACTTATAATTCATCTCAGGCGTTATTAAAAGGTTGCGACGGTTTATGTGGTTTAACGGAATTCTAATGCACAAAAAAACTATAAAAAACTTAGTTAATCTGTTCCCAGCGTCCAAACAACGATGAAGAACCTGTGTGCTGCTTTTATGAAGACAAACCGTACACCGAAATGAAGTAATTATGCAGCCAACTTATTAAGCGCGCAATGAGGTTTTGATTGTACGAAGAAGTTGGTGTCGATTTTCAAATCTGGACAGGCATGAATCTATTTTATATTCTTACATTTAGTCAATAAAATTATTTGTCATATCATAAAAACAATCACCGTTTATGAGCATAATAATTTGTTTTAAATAATTTTAAATTGCTCATAAGAGCAAACATTTAATCATTCATAATCTGATCACAATCGGCAAAACCAAAAGCTAATATTTCATAGGATGTTGAGTAATCGCCTGCAGTATTAAGGATCAACCAATACTATCTTGAGCCGCTGCTACTTTTTACGGGTAGTACCAGCGACTATAAGATAAGAAATTCTATACCTACTTCTGCGACAGTAGCATAAAATAAAATGTAAGAGTAGAATGCAAAACGCACATGAAAAATCAACCGGAATGTGATGAATCACAAAATTTTGTGCAGACAACCACAGCCTTATAAGAAAATTAAATTACTTTTCAGGAAATCTTAGCAAACTTGAAGTTATTCGTTGACTGACAGATGGTCGGCCACCAACTTTCCCACTATAATTAATCCCGATGATGATATCCCTGCTTCGGATATTCTAACAATGGGGATATTCAGAACCGATAACTGACTTTAATTTCGAATGGCGTAGGTCTGGTGTCTCATAGAGCTCGGTTTGAGGGCCTGGCTTCAAGTAGCGCCAGGTCTTTGATGCTCAGTCGAGGCGACCTGAAAGAAGTCACAAGCCGCTGCCAGCTCAATGCTCGCTCTGAAATGCTTTCCCATAGATCATAAATCGGAGGAAGTCGTGACGCAGACTGCACAATTATAATACGGAAATGCGGTTTCTGTGAAAAGATTATGAAATTTCTGACGAATACTGTTTAGTGTTTATCTTTACATAAATAATAACGAGCAACATTTTTAAAGTGAAATCATGAATTTTAAAATGCGATAACCTAAAAGATAATACAAGTTGTATCGGAACGCTAAGTACAATTATTCTGATCATTAGTGGGCAATAGGAGTTCGCTGAGAATGTTACTGCTATGATTTACATGGAGCTTACAACCGGGGAAATTCAACACCTTCGGCAGACAAAATTCAGCATTTTCACTCGTTATCGATAATATTTCATATTATAACCAAGGCTTTCATTAGGCCGAATTTAAATGCACTCATGCACCACTGAGGTTGAAAATTTTTATTTGTTGCTCTATGTTTAAACGGCAATTCTAATAATTTTCATGAACAAACAAATAATTTATGCTGTAAATACGATGAACAAATAAAATTTAATGATAAAACATATCAATAGGACATAAATAATTTGTCAATTAAGGGGGAAAAAATTAGCAAGAACAATCACATCAGTAACATTATAACAACGATTTCCTGAAAAATCTATTTTCCAGTTAAAAACTCTGATACTGGTTAATATTTTGATTTTAAATTTATTATTAATATGCGATTCAAGCAAACGAGTAACATTAATACTGGTTAATATTTACAACAGATTAATTTAATAAATTTTGAGGGATGAGGCAACATAAATATGTAAAGAAATGGTGTGAAAATTTAAAAACACGATGGGAGACATGCTCGATTGATTCAGTTATTTTAATAAATTAGATTACGTACTTCCTCGATAGTTTAACAATATCCATGTTCAGCCGAGAATGAGATTTTCATAAATAAAAAAAAAAATAAAACAAAAAACTCGCTATGATCCTGATAGATAGATAGATAGATAGATTGATAGATTACCTCGAGGTAGTTTATAAATTACCTCAATTACCTTAAAATTACCTCAATTACCTAAAAATTACCTCAATTACCTTTAAATTACCTCAAGGTAATTTATTAAGGATAACAACTACTTTTTTCCACTACATTGCATAAAATAGTTTTGCTCTAAGAATAAATTTTCGAGTTACCCCAAAAAGAGAGGCTGTACCCAGTCACCCCACTCCCGCCCATCTTGTTGATTATCTCAATGCATTTAAAAGCCAGCGCTGCAAGGATAAGCCACGAGAATAAATGGGACAGCCTTTTTATACAACAGATTCCTGCGGTCATGGTGGCCTTGGAAGAAGCTGTGCCTCTAGCAACGCCGGTTGATGATTTTTCCAGACGGAGATTCAGAAGAAATAAAGAGAAATGTCTGTCTTGCGAGACTACGCAAGTGGAGAGGTAAAAGATGCCATGGTGGAGCACAAGAGAAGTTAACACTTTCATGACGGGGAATTTTATGATACACTGGCGCATTCGAAATATATTTAAATAGAATTAGGCGACTTTATGAAATGAAGGTTGAAAAACCTCTTAAAAACATCATGAAATAAAATACGATATCGTAATGCCACACATAACATCAATGCATTCAAACTAGGGATAATTCAATCAAAACGATTGAAATATTTTCCAATGAGGGAGGCCTAAGAACGAAGTTTGGATAGCTTCCTCGATTTTTTAGAAATATCGGTACTTTCTTTTTTCATATTTACTGTTTTGTTAACCAATGAAATACTGACTTCGATATCCACTTGTCTACCTTCAAGGCAGACACAGAATTCTACCTACATCGTCGTTGAGAATCCGCAATAACATTCAAATTGAGTCCTGTCCATCGCTAGTAATTTACTGTATACAATTAGTCAAGATGCACAACGTAGGCGAGGTAAACAAGAAGGCCGGGCTGCGACGAAGCATCGAATTGATTCCAATTGATGTAATTCAACTGAATTCGAGACGAGTCCGACAAATAAAAATTTCGCAGCTATATAGATAAATTAACTGAGCAGCTCATCCTGAACTTATATCTTTATAAATTATAAATTTCCATGTTTAATAATAAAATTACTTTATTTTACTCAAATTTTGTGATATCCATACTGCCGGAAATATTTTACATTTCTTGTTCCCATGTTAACTCATAGAAAACCCAAACGGCGTTCAGAAATAATCATCACTTGTGGATACGATCCTGAAATCCACTCCCTAAAGCGTTCAATTTTGGATCTGTGTAGCTGGGAGTGACGACATCCGAGGACTCTTTTAATCCCAATTCCATCCAATAAAGCGCTGCTGTGCTGTAATGGATATGTGAGGCCTCTGCAAACAAGAAGGTTCAGTCTTGAGCCCTGAACAAAAAACCACTTCGGTTGGGTTCGAGCTCCTATAAAAACGACTCAAGAGCGAACTCCTGCGAGAAAGCCTGGTAGTCTCGAGGAAAAATAAAAGGCTCCCCTGAGATAGCATTCTCCCTCGACCTGCGCAAATGGAATTTCAAAACGAACGTTAGGTCCAGAGTGGTTTAAAAATAAAGTTCAGAACAATAACTTGCTTTGGCAAGATTATCAAACACAAAACTGAATGCAATACAATTTTTCCTTGCCGTCTTCATGATTATTTTTCGCCAAAATAATTTACGTAAACAACACTTATGCAACAAGCGCATACTCCAAAACAAGAAAAATATCGCGCTAAGTTCTTAAGCAGCAAACGCTCGGACATGGACAGAATGAAAATGTTTTCTGTCAGAGGTTTTACAAATACACCATTAAGAATGATGCATTTACATTCATAAGTTCAAAATATTATTCCAACTTTTTATTCCGAAAAAACTTTAATCTGCATCAACTGAAGAGATGGCAATTGGAAGTCAATACTTAAATACTTGGATCTATTGTTGCTGAAACAAGTATGAACTGCAGCAGAGATATTAAACGAAAAATTTCCACAAAACATAATAGAAGAAGCATTATAAACATCCTAAATAAAAATCCCGATTATATTACAGGCAGACTCTGAACAATGATAAGCCGATAATGCGTGATCGTTGATTTTAATTGTATCGATTGAGAACACTATCAAATCTAAAGCTGAATCAGCAAGGTAGATTGGGTACACTCCCTCGTTATTGTTCCTCGGTTATTATTCCTCGGTACACTACCTCGTTTCAAGATTGTTCACAGTTAGCAAGGAATTCTCTAATTAAACATGACCGTCAGTGAGCAATTTAACACGACGGGAGACCGCCGCTACAGCTGATGGCTTGCAGGCCGACCGTCAAATATGTCACGCACCGAGATATTAACAAAGGCTGAGAAAGACTTTCCAGCTTTTGTCATCTTACCCACAATCGGAATAGTAGAATTATTAGGTAAAAACGCTGTTATTAGTTCATAAATTTACAATTTCATACAACTAAGCGAGTATTTCAACTATTCTTAACTTAGCCCGAGAAATTAACAAAGGCTACGAGGTTTCCCAGCTTTTGTCCTCACATCCACAATCGGAATATTAGAATTATTAGGCAAAAATGCTGTTATTAGTTCATAAATTTACAATTTCATACAACTAAACAGGTATTTCAACTATTCTTAACTTAGCCTTAGTAAGGCTTTCCTTAGTAACTCTCGAATATGAAATGAGCTGCCGTACATATATATGCATTTATGTTAACGAGAATCTATATTTTTAGTCTTTTAAATCATATACAACTAATATATTTTCACGTCGCAACTCGAACCACAAAACAATTCAAGACTTCGACTACAAACAAGGGTTCACTAGTATGTTGGACTTCTTCAACACACTGATGAAAACAAACAATGTCGAATGTTGTGCCCAGAATGTCTCGCATGAAAAAGGCTTCGATGATGTGGAAAACAATTTTGTCGGAATAAGACAGCCCAACGAGTTCGCAAAGACCTCATTTTAACTTGTGTCATTAGTTCCGCACAAAACCTCGACAAATCGACAAGCCGGGGATTACTTAGTTTTCTTTTGTTTCTTCGTCCGTTCTCATGTATATCTATGAAACAATAAGCAAAAAGTCTAAGTCAAGACAAGTCAATTGACAAGAAGTCAATTTTTGCTAAGAAATTACTAATTTCTTACAAAAATAATGAATATTTAATATGGAAAAAAATAATCGAACACATTTTTGTGACAATTTTTAAACATTTTATATAACAATGAGAAATTGCCGCTCGTAGGAGCTGCGGAATTTAAAAGCAACCGGTAGATACGAGTATCACGAGTATATGCATTGACTAAAGTAATCAGGAAATTAGAAGCGAGAGAAACACGTAACGCCGGTCTAATTTTTGCCAAAGTAATCAATAAACCAATAAACGTGTCCTCGCATTGATACAATTTGAATTAATTCTCCATGAAAAGTAATGGAAGAATACAAACCTAATAAATCCAGGGCAGCAAAGCAATTTATTTAATATCATAGAGGAAGCAATTTTTATTTTTATTCAGTCTAAACTAAGTAACATATATTATTATAAATGATTGCAGTATTGGATTATAATTGATAAAATTCTCTATCTGTGTTGTATAAAAAAACTCAAATATACAGGAGTCCACACCATATAGTATTCAGAACATATAAATGAATACATTTTGAGTTTATCTGCGCACTTAATGAACTGAAATAGCAAATCTAAGTTAAAGAAGATACATTTTATCTTAATTTTTCAGAACGAACGCGACAAATTTTGCAAAACTCCTATGCTGGTGTTGAGTATTTTCATTTGATTTTCAAAAAATATGTTTCATATCGTTCAAAAATATATCAAGGTCATTGAACTCGGAAGCATGGCTATTAGGATATGTTCGTTAACACGTAAATATTGACAATGACAATATGGCTCTCATGGACTAATTTTGATTGTATTTTAGCGTAAAAATGGCATTAAAATTAGTTGAAATTTTAACAGGATTTCCTAGAATATGAATAAATGGGAATATTGATGAAAGTTTATGATTAAATTGTAAATGAACTCGTTGTGCGTGTGAATCAATATCTAATGATTTGATAATGATTTAAACAAGTTTGATGCTTTCATACGGGATAAAGCACGAGGTTCAATGGAAGAGTTGAATGCAATACAAGATAATCCACGCAATAACAAAATTAACATCAACTTGAACGTTACCCGCGAGTTTCTAAACTCTATATATTTAAATGTCATGTTTAAACTCCGTAGATTTTTCTCAGAAAAAATTCGTTTTGCCGCCAAGGTTTTAATTTCCTTAATAAGAAATATGCTATACTATACTATCAAAAGACACATCTTCGCATTGAAATATTATGTGTATTATTGATTACACAAAAGTCTTAATTAATGTGGTTTGACATATGTCACGATCGACGTATTTTCCAAAATATTAGGTATACTTAATTCAATTTGTTCAATGAAAGAAATGACGAACAGAAACCAAGCAAAGGAACAAAAGAGAACTCGTGACAATATATAATCATTTATGAATACCTCATAAGCCTTAACAGGAAATGCTTATAATCTTGAACTTAAAGTAAGTTGCTTTGTCCTTGAAAAGAAATATAACAATACAACTTATTTGTGTATCAATGCTTCTCAACATCACCAGATGAATTAAAAGCTCAATTTTTAAGACTGTTTCAGAAGATAAACTTTTTACGTTCAACCGTACAAATTCAGCTTTCCCGCAATTAAAGGTAAAACCGAAATAGAATAAAAAAGGAACGTCACCGGCTAATATCAACAACAAATAAGTAAACTCGAGCAGGGTTGAGAGACACTCTCTTTGTTTCATTTGGCCGGTCACAATATAAAAACCCTGTCACTTTTGATGTGATGAAAACAAATAAATGACGACGAAAAAGTTTTAGCTTCATTCGTTCGGTCGGGAGCTTATTGGAATCAGTGAAATTTCGAGGGACTCGAACTAATTTTTGGTTGTTAACATAAATCACGACATAAAAAGCCAAACTATCGTTACCAAAATTAATTTTGAATTATATCCCGCATATATATTAACAATTTTGAATTATATCCCGCAAATAACGTATGTAACAAGCAGTCAATCTAATTGAATAAATTTTCGTGCAAGTGATTGTGTCTAATTGGAGGCGTGTGATGAGGGACCGCTCACTATCCGCCCCAAATCACGTTCGACGTGAGGACATACCAACAGGTGGCTGAGAGGTGTCGCAGTCTAGTCGCTGTCGGGCATTACACGAGCAATCCGAACACAGAATTGTGAAGTCCGCCTACACCTGATGAGGCAATTATGTGCAATCTGGCAAGCTTTATTGCCTTGCAACCTGTCGCACCGACGCTGGATATTCTGGTAGCAGGCACAGAGGCATAACCTGACTTGGGCACGGTGCGACCATGACTGAGTGCTCGGCGTCACGAGGATCCCTCGAAATGCGACTGGAATTCGCGTTTGATATTTTATAACTGTTTACTATTACTCACATGTATCGTTTAATAATGGTTTGTTTGGGGTGATCGTGTACATTGAACATTTTGCCCCTAAATTGGAAATTCGTCACGCGAACTTTGAAATTTGAGCTATTTTGTTAGAATTTGTGGGAGCTCGAGTTCATCGTAAAACAGAGGGCTGTTGAAATAAGACTCAGAATATGTTCCCGAATATAAAGTATAAAAACGCTAACTAATTTCACAATTGAGTTTAAGTGTTTCCTCGAAATCATTAAATTGAAAAAAAATAAGTAACGTTAATGTCCGATAATGCAGTGTATTTTCTAAACCAAGTTTGAAATACTCGGAGTTCTGTAATTGCAGTGAATTACATCAACTCAACGACTTGCAAGAACTATAAAATAACTGCAATGAGCAGCAATTCAGTAATGAAAGATCTATCGAATAATTGCATTGAAATTTGATCCAGGGAATTAAAGGAACTGTATAATAATACCTTCGAGAGTCATTTTTCGCCAATAAATAGTTTCCGTTAGTTATTTGAAACGCGAAATTAATAGGCGAGAAATTTATATGTAACGCTTATAGAGCACCAAACACTACGTCAAGCATGGTAGGTTTGTAGTATATTTTGGCATATATTCACGAGGTACAAACGAACATGAAGGCCATTTATAAATTTTTAGATGATTGCAAACCAAAACAGCGTTACCGGTCACGCTTAACAAAAAATGGGAAAAACATTCAACCACGAACATTCGGAACAAACTATTGCGTACGTCGCATTTTCTTTGTACGCCAGTGAGATATGAAAGACCGAGTATGTCCTACATTCTCTTACATATTCTTTGTACGCTAGTGAGGCGTGAACGACCGGATCCGACATTCATTCTCAACACATTCATTGTACGCCAGTGAGATATGAAAGATATGTTATGTCATCCATTCTCATACATATTCTTTGTACATTAGTGATCACATGAAAAAAACTAAATGTATTCACCGAATGTCACGTCCACAGCAACACTAAAGTTACCCTAGCCGATGCAGCAGATGGTTTGGCAAAGCACGGTTGCCGAAATGAGCTCATCTAGCAATTTAGTGGCGACCTCAGGGCGGTTATTGAGAGCTTAAGGCACCCGCGGCCACGATAATGAACCGGCAAGCCGGTAGTGCGGTACAGGGCGAACCCTTGCAGCAAGAATTGAATCGTGCAGGATTTCTACCCTCAGCGTGGCAACGCAGTAGAAATTTTGTTTGGAAATGAATAGGAAATTGTATTTAAATGGGTTTGTAACTTAACTTAATTTTCTGTTCGATGGGATCTCAATATTTAAACAGAATACTCTCTTTATATCGCGACAGCGTATTTAGCATATCAATAGGCATTCCACCAGTAGCATGGCAATGGATTGACAGATTAAACGAAACTAAAATAAAAGTTTTTGAAGCAGCAAGTTTTAGTTCAGTATAAAGCAGCAAGTTTTTGAAAGAGTGAAGAAATATAACTTCCTAATTTTTAATATTCCGAATACGTGACAAAATATTTGTGTAAATATTGGCACATAGACACTATGGACACTGCCATAATAAAAAGCAATTGCGTCTAAAAATAAGTTCATGCGTGGGAATAGGCGCATTTCAGTCATCAGTTTTAAGGAAATAAAGTCAGTAGGATAATTTCCTGATCCATTAAGGACATTTTTTTATCGTCGCAACGCCTCTGATTGCTCACGAGCAAGGAGCCCCGACTCCATTTAGTGCTTAATTCGACTTGAATTAGCGTCGTAAGAGGAATGCTATTACAGGAATGTCAGAGAATAACCTTCTCCGACTCGAGACTGTCGCACGATGCCAAAGTATAGAACTTAACTCAAAATTTGGTATTTCATAAATGAAATATTTCGATAACTGAATGAGGTAATTGAGCGAAAATAATTATAAATAAACATGTAAATAAAAATCGACGACTCAATTGAAATTGTTTGCATCCTATGATTCGCTCTTCTCCTATAAGTTTTAAGAAAACTTAGGGTTGCTGTAATGGCGACGGCGTCTGGACGGCAATCAGAATGGCAGATTTCACAGATTGCTTTGCTACTATCTGGTGTAAATTCATATATTCAACACTATGATGTCCAAACTTCTGCCACGAACGAGTAATTTCCTACGGTTGGACAAAAAACGTCTGATTTCCTATGAAGCTTTTACCCAATCCTGCACCATCAGGGAACGCGGACTTCTCCACGATATACCTTTTCCGGACCGAACTTTCAACGGGAGTTTACAGGGGTTCGCCTGAAGACAGCTTAGACCACCACTGCCCTGGATGTAATGGACCATCATGATTTCTACCTTCCGGAACGTAGCCTTCAACACTTCTGGACAATCATATCTAGGCCGTGCGTCGAACCAGCCCTCGGTCGAACAACCACTCGTCGAAGGACGATAAATTTTGGAACAGAACTATACTATCTGGAACCTAACCTCAGATGCGGTGAACGTAAAATTACGTAATTTAACGATGCCCGGAAGTCATATTCGATCCGCGGCCTGGTGGTGCACGGCAGGTTTTATGCAATGACGGAGGAGGACAAAGCCGAGTGGTTCACGGCTGATTGGTGGATGTCCGGAAAGATCCAAGGCGTTTGATTCAGGGCTTATTGGTGCGCAAAATTGGTGGTGCACGGCTGCGCTCCCGTTTACAGCAACAGTCTAGCATTTCGGGTACTATAAATGCTCCGTTCAAATCAGGGACCCTGTTTGATGATTGAAGACCGTAAGGCGCTTCATGGCCTGATTATATAAGAAAAATAGAGGCCGATTCAGTTTAGTTTCTATTAATTTATAGGAATCAAGTGTCAAGTGATTAATATAAGGTTATTAAAATAATCGAAAATAATGGTGATAAACAGAAATTATTCTTAAGAGATTTAAAATATCACATACCATTTATTGGTTAGCATTGTACAGTTTATATGTAATAAATCAAATTATTTTATTCAAACACATCTCATTTGTATTTCGGATGACGCATGATGACGTCGGGCCTGACGTCGACCACATGTTAAGCTCTCTATTGAACGAAAAACCGGAAATTGCGCGACATTAGAGAAGCAAAATGTCCGGAAGTTTCACAATTGAAGTTTCAATTCAAACTAGCTCGGTGCAATACAAATTTGAATGAATTTTGTTAAATCAATTTCGAGTAACTTTTCCGCAGTAATAGTTTCGTTAGGATACATCAAATATCCATTAGAACATTCTCGACACGGCTAATTTATTTTTGAGCTTTTTAAAACGCGATTTAGAGTAAAATCTTAATTTTCGGTAATTTGATCGTGAATATTGAAGATAACGTGGACACCACCGACACGTAACTTTTTTGGAGATTTTTAAGCCGCGATTAATAATAAAATTTTCGAAATTCTCTGCAACTTGATCATAAATATTGAAGGCAGCGTGGACTCCACCTACACGTGGAAGCCATTTATCTTGTCTGCTGTGAGGGCGAGCCCTTGAATAAACCTTGCCCATTCCGACAATAGATTGCGAGACACAAATCTTCTTACATGTGCGCCGTTCCAACTATACGAGTGAAGCAAGCACCAAATGCAAAATACGTATGAAACCTTCGATATCCAAAAATCTAAAGAGATATCCTTCTAAACGCTGCTGATTTCAACGATTTAGACTCGTCTCGAATAGTTCTGATAATTTCTCTTAATTCATTATTTACCTTTTGACGCGACTCGGCTATTGAGGCATAGCGTAATCTTTCCCGAAACACTTTTGTAAGAGAGAGGGAAGTATTAAAAGGTGAATCTTGACTAAATATATATATTATAAAAGTGGAAAATGATTAATTGTTTTTCAAAACGCGGCGCTTCAATAATGAATTAGGGATAATTTGGATATGATTATTAATTTAAGATATCCAAAATTGTAAATAGAACAAGGATTGTGTTGAATACTATATCGTTCCAGCCGTCATTGTAGATGCCGAGAACCAAACCTCATCCAGAAGTTAGAATGACTTTTTTTCTACAAGGTACCTCGTAAGATAAAACTCCTCCACAAAACACACCGATGCATACACATTTGTTAAACGATCGTCTCGTTCCCTAAAAAAACTTTATCGCAAGCAGCGCGAAAACAAAGCTCTAAAATTAATCTTTACGAGCCCAGTCCGTGATTCCATTCCCAGAAGTAGACCAAGGCACTCGGTACGACGCCGTTCCCTTCGCACCCGAAATGAGTTTAAAAATTATACGAGCACGGTTGCGCTCTAGCGATAAATACACTACGGCAATTTGCTTATAGATTACCTACCGATGATGGTAGATTTCCTAGTTACAGAAGCAGCAATGCCACTTCTGTGACCACATTCCTCCAATGCCAACATCTGTGAATCATGGAGGAATTTTGAATCCAGCTATTAACGGGACATCATGCTGCCCCAAAACCCGTTCTATTTCATGTTCAATATTGTTCAGCCTTTTTAAAACAAGAACATCTGAAACAGTAAATACTACACAGTTCAGCACCCTTTTTTTTATCAAGTTTTACCCAAAATTGCGCTCAGATTGAACCAAGCAGCGTTGGTGGTAAAGACGTGATAATGTGCGGTCTTGAGGCGGTTAATCATGAGGCAGTTCCGGAGCCGTAGCTAGGATATGACGGGGCAAGATGAGCGGCCAGCACAGCATCCGCGCAAGCTGCGAGTTACGGCCTTGATAATAGCCTTTTTACAGTTGAAATTATTACTGGTTGGTGGTAACTGAACGGCAAGCGATCGTAAGTACTCGGGTTTTTCATGTAAACTGAACATCTTGGCGTCGCAAGATTGTATGAATGTGTTAAGAACAGACTAGACAAGGTCATGCAGGAGCATTTGTTTAGTTTTGAAATGCCTAGTACCCTACGGAACTGAAAGTCTAGAAACGATTAAAAATTCTTTCAGATCTGTGAACTAGTCAAGAAAAGTACAAGAATCGGCGACAGGCCTATTCTTCAATGCCGTAGATACTAAACTATACTATATATGAACAATTTATGTGTGTGTGTATATATGTGTGGAATTTTCAGCGGAAATTCCCCAGAGATGCGTGAACTTAATAGTCAATTATTTTTATGTGAGGTTTCGACATGGAATCTGCCCGAGATGTGAGAACACATCAAAATTACGTCACTTATTTACCGTTATATTGGCGCGTACTAACACTATCGACACCAAAACGCAATAACTTTGGAACTATCAAACGCTCATTCCAAAATATACGCAAGATAATGTTCGAGACGGGGGTCTCTTTAAATAAAAAAACATTCAATCTGTAGATACAATTTAGAAACTAATTCAATTCATCACACAAATTCAACGGCAATCCCTAAAGAGGCAAATCGTTGAAGGCCACTCGTTAAAAAAATGTGTACCAATCAAAGATGCCTTTAAACTCAATAATGAATTATAGTTTAGTAGCATTATACGTACTGAGCTTGGTACACAGCGCAAAGTTGTAGAACAACTAAGTTTTCAAGCTTCTAAGTTGCAAAGGAGTAAGTAAACTTAGTGATTTTGGGGGAGTTCTTGAACCAACTCATTAACTCACAAGTTTGACACGCTCTGCTAGACTGCAGAGAAAAGCTGGGGACAAGGCCAAATAACCGTTTAATGCCGTTAATACTTGCACTGACAATACTGTTAGTAAAGTTAGACCTACAACATGAATATGTCAAAGTAAGGATCATCAAATTTTCATCTTAACCCTCTACCGCTTGACCTGAGTAACCGGGGCAACAATATCACGCGCCTACTTCCCAAAAAGGATACGTTCTCGTGAGCGTAAAATGACCTGCACTGATGGTTGCCGCCACGTACGACAACTTTAAAATGTTCTCTCTTGCGTACAAACGTCCTCAAGTTGCTGCAGTCGATAGTTTACGTATACTTTAAGTTGAAAGTTGTGTTCCCGGAGAGTGACATACGGGGGTTGAGGGTTAAGAGATTGTCTGAAAAATTAATTTAATAATATCAGAGCAAAGCAAAAATTTGTTAGCTATGACACCCGCACAATTGTTTGAAAGAGTGAGCTTCGAGTGCAAGAAAATACTTGGCGATTAATATTCATTGTGTCACCGACACGGCTAGAAGTAAAGACGCTATTATCATATTACATTCTCAAAGTTGCTGTTGATGGGCTACAATAATGGGTTCAACATGACAGGTCAACAATCAAGACAGGTCGTAACTTAAGTGAATATTTAGCACCTCTGATATTGAAAAATTATGGAAATTCATGAACAAAACAAACTTAAATATTATGTTAATTCGTTTATTAGGATAGCGAAGAAATATTTAGGTTGTTTCATACATTTTTTATGTACAATGTACATTATGAGGGTAAGACAACAAGAAACCTACTTTAAATAGGAATAGGAAAATAAAATCTCGGTTATAGTAATATAGCTCTGACTAGCATGTTATCACCAGTATAAAAGTTCTAAAAAAACTTGGACCTAACAATTCTTCAACAAACGTGACGAGCTATCCACGATACGCTCTACCTAGCAACTCGATCCTACATTATATCATCGGTTTAGAAAAATACGTTCAGGTACATGAAACACATGGACTACACATGTCGATAATCGACTGAAGATTTTTTAACAGAGATCATTTCAAAGTAAAGAATAAGAATAATAAAATATACTTACATGTTAATACGAAATAAAACGTTTATGGCATACGTCGGACAATAAATTAAAAACAAGACGAGATATAACTGTCATCAGTGTGTTAACAGACAAAATTTCCCGTTATTTAATTGAATACACAAAAAAGAATAACTTTATTCAACGAGGAGTATCACAAAATATTGACATGATGAGAATACAATAGTAAATTCAAGCGGCGTGAAATGTGATAACGTATGGTCAGTTGCTTAGGATACGTTTATAGTGAAGATATTTGTGGAGAGTGCGGTAGACACAAGGCAATGTGCGAGGCACCGCTGTGCAGAACACGTGCAGAGGCCTGTGCAGAACAGGTGCAGAGGTCTGTGCAGAACAGGTGCAGGAGGCAGCAGAGAATGAGAGAACCGCAAGCAGCCCACCAAATCCTAAAGAAAAGCAGAAATAGAATCACGGACTTGCCTTAGAATCTACGAAGGTAAAGAAAATTTTATGTAACATAATAGAAACCCTGTTAAAGCAGAAAACTCGTTATTAGAGATAGCGTTAAATAATTAAAGTAAAGGTATAAGTGTATAACACACATTCATTGAAGAATAAAACAAGTGAAGCTTCGCCATACGTGTCGCATGGAGAAATGAATTTTTTATTGGGTATAGACAACTAATTATCGCAGCCTTGAAAGATGAACAACATAACTCGTATTCATGCGCGATCGATACTTTGGTGTAACCAGATCAGAAGAGACGTAAAGTTAACACGAGCTATTTTCCACCATCAAGACTGAACAAAGAACAGCAACGAGTTCATCGATCGAGCGTGCCGTGGCAGAGCAGCGCCTGATATAACCGTACAGCAAAGAGGATAAATGCACGCGCGGTCTCATGTTCTTGTGAGGTCATTAACGTGCTAATACCGTTCACAGTATCAATTCTAACGAATGAAATTAAGAAGAAAATAGTGTTCATAATTGAAATATCAAAATACGCTCATGCTAGTGCTTAAAACAACCATTAATATTTATATAAATGATATTAAAAAGGAGATAGAGAGATTCACAAGCTGAGGAGCGCTTTAGCAAAATTTAGCAGGGAATTATCCCAGCAAGTCAATAACGATAGAATGGAGAGTAGCATGCAACAAGAATTATTATTCCACAGCATAAGAAATTTTTACGAACAAAAAAGTGACCCCTTAAAATGATGTCAATTGACACCACATTGCCACAAACAATTGAAAATAGCAGCCCAAACCTTTTCTTCGATGCAAACCTTCGAGTTAGCTCAATAAATACAAGTTTGTTGCGATAGTCTAGTGAAATAAAACCGACCGAGATTACTTCACTGACTATTCAGACGTTGTTTTATCAAACACAGACGTTTCTGGACTCCACACTCTAAGCTTTGCTGTTTGGATGCAGAATGCGCTGATGAGGTTAGAACTGTCGGATTTGAAAGAGAGGATCATTTTTTTTTCACCACAGATCAACTACCTATACTTGCCTCTCACACTAAGGAGTCGTGTAAATATACCGAACAAGAATGTACGGAAATTATTAATGAAAAAGTATTCAGAGTCAGGTGAAGAATAAAAAAAAACCTAACATCCAACACGAAAATTTTTTTTAAATACTTCAGATTCAGCTGACAGCTAAACAAGTCACATCAAATGGATGCAAGCAGAGCATTACATATATCAGCAGAAGTGCAGTGAAAATTTACGTAGAGGATTTAATGAGAAAATGTTAGTAATTTAAAATTTAAACTTTTATTGAACAGTTTATCACCGATGCAGAAGTGTGTTTAAAGCCGAAAATTATCTACACATGTGGGTCAGACGCAACAAACGAAACTCCGTTAGACGAACAAAAATTAATTTAACATTACTTTCTTGACAACAGAAGAGCTTAGAATAACAAGTTTCTAATAGAAAACAAAACAAAACATGAATATCTTAAGTTTACTCACCGTGCAGGACGGAGGAGGAAGGGCGGGAGCGAGCTGAGGTCGCGCGTTCAGAGGGCTGCATGAGGCCTGTGCTGAGACGCTTGCGCGCTGACCTCGCCTCGTGGAGCTTGCGCTACAACACGTGGCGTGGCAAAGTCGTGTGAATAAGTTAATAGAAATTTGCAAACACATCAAGCAAGAAAATTGTTTCAGCAGTACAAATGACATGCAAGTGATTGAGAAGAAGAGATGCTTTCACAAGGTCAACAAAATAGCATGACATTTAAACATAAGTCGAGTATCATTTTCAATAGGGAGAGAAAATGTTAAAATTATAAAAAAGTTTTTTGTGTTCTAGGTCAAGGGTAATACTGAAGGAAAAACTTTATTGAAAAATACTTTCCATTAGTGGAAGAGAGGTTGAAATGTTACACCTGAACAAATAGGAATTCATTGTGCTTTCCAACTTTTTCAATTTCATCACAAACAAGGAAAGGTTGCGAATTACTGATCTCAAGTTTCCTTGGTTCATATATACAAGCTGCACAATATATTCTCTCAATGGTCGTGCATCACATTGAATTTGCACCCTCCCCATACCTGCTTTTCAAGTTTCTGCTGCCGTGCAACATCATCATCCACAAGCCCAGGTAGTGTTTTGCTGTCAGCTTTGCTGCTGCTCACAGCAGAGCCCGAGCTCCGGCCACTACTGTTCAAGTCATTGTTACTCCATGCTGACATCCCACTGAAAAAAAATTGCCAATGTGTGAATATTTTCTCATATGCATTAGACATGTCTTCTATTGTTATATGTATGTATTATCAACAAATAAGAAATGAGATGAAGAGTCAATGCAAAAAAAATCATGCAAAATTTTTACTTGTCAAGGTTCAAATACCTGCCAGAATTGTAAGACCAGGGCATGCCATCAGAAGTCATCTTCAATGTCTGGAATATAAAGATAGTGTGCAGATAAAATACCAGCCATGGAACACATATATTGGTATATGTATATTTATACCTATCAGAGGTATAATTAATTACATTGCATTTGCTTCCCACAATATGTCTGCATTTCAAAAAAGATTGGCTCAATTCCATTTATAGTTTGTTTTAAGTATTGTTTATAGTAGACTAATATATATATGGTACACACAAATCATGTCTAAAAATGTAAAACAATTAAATTATTGAGAGACAAATTAATGAGATTCTCATGAACTTATTATAGGAGTTATAATCAAGAAAATGTGGAAGATTATTCTACAAAAATGTTCTAAATTAAACCAACAAAATTTTCAAAACTTTGTCATCCATTTTTATACATTGGTAATCTGTTAAAAAGATTAATTCTTAGCTCATTGGTTTACATCTCGGTTATATTTATATACAAATCTAATATACTAAATGTATTACAAGTCTTTCCAAGTCCCAAGATAATATACCTAAAAGTCAACCATTAAATAGTATGAAAAAAATGTTTGAGCATTTTTTAAGCTTTACAATGAACATACCGTACCATAGATAGGGGAATGGTACATATTTCCAGATAATATTGTAGATTTTGCATCTGTATTTTGACCATTTAAGTGATTGCATGAAGGAATCAATCAATGGACATCAAAAATTGTCATGTTTATAAATATCTTGATTATACATGTACAATTTATGACCAGAGAGTGCATTTAAATTTTCATGGAGTTCAAACAATTCCCAGATGACGGTGGTATTGTCCCATATGACTCCTAATAATTATAAATATCTATGCATATACCTATACTTTGAATCAAGAACCCAGTAAAATTGGAACAATGCCACCCAATGAGGCTGGTGAGGTGAACCAAAATATGCCTTGAATCTGGATAATTTTGCCCAGAACAAACAATAGCTCAAAGAAACTTTCTCTTGTGTCAATGAAATTATTTTTAATGATGGTGAATTTTCATTGTGTTTCTGGGATCAACTTAAGACAGGGGGATGTCAGGCAGATTTCCTCCCATAAACCAAGATTTCAAAATGCTTCACACATGTGATTTCCAGGAATTTTTGATAGGAAAATGAACCATGTCCCTACAATTACCAACTTAATTAAGCAAGACCTGTAGGCATGGGAGATTTTGTCCACAGACTGTCAGTCTGTCAGACACAGGTGGAGGTGGTTTCACTCATTCAGGGCCCATGGGTGACAGCAAACAACCTGACAGCAGTGACAGGTGAGCCCAGTTTCTCCAGATGTCAAGTACCATAAAATGGGGTAACTTAGACTCCCAGGGTAACTTAGACCACTTTTCATTTTTTAACAAAAACCCCCAAAACTCAAAAACTATTTAACATAGAAAAATTTTGCCAATGGGCATTAAAGGCCTAATACTGAGGCTACATAACACAATAGAAAGATTTGAAAAGTTTGCATATCTAATAGGTTAAAAAATTAAAAATGTGACCCACAAAAAAAGCTATTATTTAAAGCCTGTCAGAGTACCCCCTCCAATTTTTTTTGTTTTTCAGAAAAAAACTCCAGGTTTTGATGCATTGTAGTAGAACTTTTCTAGTTACATATGCAAATGACAAATTTTAGGAAAGTGTCATAGTTTGCAAATGGGGGGCGCTGCCCCCAAATGGGGGAACTTAGACCACCTAATGTCAGCCCTGACAGGGTAACTTAGACCGGCTTGGAAGTTAATATAAAATTACCATATATAACATAATTTATGTTTGATGGCGAATATTTTTTTTGCTACAGACCTTAGCAGAAGTAACTTTTCAAAACAGCGTTTTTCACCATTTTCTTCAGGAATTTTTCAAAGCTAGTAAATGTCGTATTTTTCGACTGCCTTTATACTACATAGATAGGAAAAATGTTGACGTTTACGCCACTATATTTAGTTTTGCAATATTCCAATTAGTTATAACAGTTTTACGCCGTGTTGGAGGTGCGTCCCGAGTTGCCCCGCCAGTCCCGAGTTGCCCCGGTTGACGGTAGGTATGAAAAAAATGTTAGATCATTTTTTAAGCTTTACAATGAACATAGATAGGGGAATGGTAGGTATTTCCACATAATATTGTACAGACTATCAGTCTGTGATCAGTCTATTGTGACTGACTATCAGTCTGTCAGACACAGGTGGTTTCACTCATTCATGGCCCATGGGTGACAGCAAACAACACGACAGGTGAGCCCAGTTTCTCCAGATGTCAAGTAGATAGTTCTCCATCAACATGGTTCAAATCGGAATTTTATAAACTTATTGTATTGCAATGGTAAAAGGTCAAATGAATAGGATAGTAAAACTGTTTCTAATAGGTAAACTTCTGTAGTAATAGTACATGAATCAAGAGAAATTATATTTTGACAAGTTTAATAAGATTATAAGAACAAAACTATTGCTGACATTCCTGACACTTGTCTAGTTTAGTTTTCTCTCATGGATTACTTTGTCAAATTTATTTCTCTCCAATCACCAATGTGGTTCAGTTTTGCTTATAAAGTAGTACATCATTTCTACGAAGCTTAGCTACCTAGGCAGTAACTCAATATGGTGGTACGGGAAGTGGCAAAGTGCTGTGGCAATTTTATCTGCATTGACATTTGACAATACTAATACTACCCTAATAGTAATAGCTGGTCTAGTGAGTAGGTAACTGAGTGGTTACTGGATTTCAATAATTTACTGATTTATAACAAAAAATACTTTCTAAAAAATATACCGTCAAACGGAGTAAAAAGGGACGGGCGGGGTAAATAGGGATGCACGTCCCACATTTTGTAGAAATGTTGTACCAGCTAAACTAATCAAAATATTGCAAAACTAAAAATAGTGGCGTAAACTTCAACATTTTTACTATCTATTATGTATAAAGCTAGTCAAGAAATCAAACATTTACTATCTCTAAAAAATCGCTGAAAAAAAGTGTGAAAAGTGCAATTTTGGAAAAGTACCTCTGCTAAGGTCTGGAGCAAAAAAAAATATTTGCCGTATTGAAAAATTTTACTTACATAAAAGTTGCACCCAGGTGTCAGCTTGAAAATGTGATTGACAGAATTTGCCTATCTCATTCCAAAAAAAATGGCAGCCATTTCTGCGCGACGGGGCTACTCGGGACACCCCCCCAGGGTAATTAGGGACACCCTTAGCCTTAAAAATGCATTTACAGTAGAACCTCAGTTAGCAAAGGCTCCAGACTCCAGTTAACAAAAAAATTGATAAACAACAAAGAATTTTGATTACATTTACCTTGCTTGGCAAAAAAAATTTACTCGTTGAAAAATTAGTGCATCATTGGCCGTCACAAAATTGGACATAGAATTCTATATATAGAATTGTGCACCAGGCATCATAGAATGAAAAGTAATTGACCTGAACTATGATTTATTTCTTCAAAACATATGATGTTGTTACTAAAACATTATTTTCTGTTTCAGGTATGTTTTTCCTGATCTTTTTTGTTATAATGAAATCACTAGACTCGATTAAAATTGTGCAAAATTACGAACCATCCTGTAAGCTTACAGATACTGAAGAAATGCTACATGGCTGCTGATATGAAGCTTGCAGTGGACAAGGTCGTTGTCAATGCTCAATGGCATGTCCATGGATACAATAATATCACATTAATAATACGGTAATTAATGATTATGGTAATATCAAATCAATAAAGGAAAAACAAGTAAAAATCACAGAAAATGTCATTTATTTTACATCTACATCATCTACAATGAAAGAGGAGGACTTCAGAGTACTGTTAGTAATAGATGAGTACACTCTGCATGCTTCAAATGTTTGAAATTGAGTTTTATTTCAAGTGTCCCTTTTTACCCCATTTCAAGATTAATTCACTAAATTCAGGAGCCTTTTACATTGCATCTAGCACCTTACAAATAGCATATGGAATTTTTTAGAAGATGCCATTCGATAGCCCTCGCAACTAGTCTGGAAAAGTCCTATTTTTGTCTGAAATATCGCGGCTCTAATATCATATAATTTCAGTAGGTATGAAATCTCGCGGCTCTAATATCATATAATTTCAGTAGGTATGAAATCTCGCGGCTCGAATGTCATAAATTTTTGTTTGATTAAAAAATCGCGGTTTGCACTTCGCAAACATGTCATTTCATAAAATTTTCAACTTCCGTGCTCAGGGTTGAAATTCGTCATTATTCCTGGCGATGTGTACCAAATGAAGCCATGCCTGTTGTGGCTCATATTGGCTCACGCCGCCTATCGTAATCACTTCTAATACTGTGGGCGATGTGTACCAAGCAAAGACATGCATCTATGGCTCATATTGCAGAAAAACGCCTAAAGTTTTCACTCTTATCACTGTGAGTGATGCGCGCAAGAAATCTACATTAGTTTTGAGTCATAATTGCACACATTATGACTACCGGTATCTCTTAGCTTTTTTGTGAATGATGTATATTACGCATGGAAATTACTATGGAAAGAGATTGGTGTCCAGGTTTTCATTATCCTGAATAAAATTGAGGGTATTTACATTGTTAGTTCAGTTATATTTACCTTATAGAGATCATTCATTGTATATATTGTCTTGAGCTTCTATTACAAGCAGCATTTCAGAGAAAGAGTAAAATCAGGATATAGATCTCAAATTCTCAAGTGGGACAGAGGACAGCCCACTTTCATTGAACCAACTAGAACTAAAGCCAGGATGCGCTGCCATGAATGCTACAACAAACTCTCAGCAAATGAGGGAAGTGCCGTAGCAAAGGTGAAACACGAAGGGTACAAAAATATTTTGATGACTGTGAAGGAAAACCATACATGTGCAATAATTGTTTTTCAATCACGTATTGCCAACATTGGGTGATGTTGGCAACACACAATCACAATGTTATAGTTTCAGATCAATAAAAAATATTTTATTTTGTTTTCATGCAAAGATAGATATATATATTGCTTTCATCAATGGACACATATTTCGTAATTTTTGTATTACTTGCATTCAAAAATAAAACTATTTCTCTAAGCAGTAGTTGACTTCAAAGCATTCCCTAACATGCCTATTTAATTGCATCATTGAAATTTTAAATTGAAAGAGTATAATAAGATTTTATAAAAATATGTATTTTTCATTTGAATGTAGGCCTACCACATGTGTACACATCGCAATTCTGAGAAGTACAGCGTGTACATATATGGCGCACATCGCGGCCAACGTGTTAAATCGTGCATAAACACAGAAATTAAAAATGAACTGATTCTAAAAAAGCTCTGGTTTGCCACTATGTTAATAGTACTAATAGCTGGTCAGCACTCAGCAGGTCTGGTGAGGTGAGTAGGTAACTGAGTCTGAGTGGTTACTGGATTTCAATGATTTACTGATTTATAACAAAAAATACTTTCTAAAAAATATAGCCAAAATTTCTATAACAGGCCATATTTCATGATATTTGCATATAATAAACTTATTAAACTATGCTATTGAGTATTGACTACCTGGTAATTAACAGCCGAGCGCCTTATTGGTTGCCGTGATCAAAAGGTTGTCCTCGTCGAAGACTATTCACTATTGCGTGGTAATTGAGCCCGTATTATTTCTTCAGCATTAGAATTTAAAAAAGTTTCACACAACTTAGGTACCTATGGTAAATATTTTACTTTAATTCAAAAATCGAAACTATTAAGAAACTGAAACTTGAAACACAACACATACTATGACATATGATGCCAAATTAAAAAAAATGGTAAATATTCCATCAGTCCATCACTCAGCAAAATGCCATGACCTCTCTTCTACGGTAGTTGTGTACAAGCTACAAAAATAGCTCCTTTTTCAAATCACCTTTCAGTTTCAGACTTCCACTTTCGACTTTCAGGTATAGTTCATTAGTTGTGAGTTGAGAACTTGAGACTTGGCTGCAATTCTTGGCTGATTAGACTTGATAGTTGATAATGAACTTCGGAATTTGAATAAAATGGACTCCAGGGCGAGAATATAATCCAGGCTCAAGTTTATTCTATTCTATTCTATTTATAGCATTAGAATCTCACTTCTTAGCAAATATTATCAGCAGAATCTAAATCTCACTTCACTCGTTCTTGAAAAGTTGACAATTCAGTGGGCGCATTTTTCGGGACCGACTCCATAGCTATTTTGCATAATTAATAAATTGACAGGGCGTGTTTCCTTCATGAAGAGCGTGGAACGTCTTTCGTCTTCATTTATGATGAATTAATTTACAATGAAGAGCTCTAAATAGCAGAGTAGAAAAAGTAAATCCGGAGTTCCAAGTAACTACAGAAAATTTACTAGGTAATGTTTCACACTTCTGCAGGGCCCAGACCAAAGTTCAAACTGTCACATAAAGCATGCGAGTTCGTTGCCATGGCAACAAGAGTCAACAAATGGCATCAACAGGCTACGCAAAGGAAAAAACTAATGTTCATATTTTAATGTTCAATACAACAATTTTAGAAACTACAAGAATCGATGATATTCAACGTAATCTTCAGACATTTCATTAATAAGTCATGTGATGAACCGAAATAGGTATGAGGAAGAGTGTGAGTCTTATTTAGCATTATGGCACATGATTTTGCATAGGATTCAAGCCTTATTTTTGCTCATTAACGATGAATGGCCAAAGGACCGACAATAGCATCATCAATTGTGATGAACTACAATAGTTAATCTTGAAATCGGTAACATTTATTTTGAAGACTACCTTTGAGGCAGGCCTTATTAAAGACAATCCATGTACGCCATCATATATTTGCTAGTGCCTATGGGTTAAGGCTGAGTATACTATGCATCATATATACCATACTTTTTGATTTCATTCAAAGTTCTCGTGCTGCGCAATCCGAGTATATCTGGTTTTACCACACACAGAATAAAACACAAGAACTTGCAAATTCGATATACTGTTTCATTTCATACATACAAGACGAAGCTCTTATAGTTGTGCTACAATATAATTCCCCGTAAGCTACTTTACATGTGCTAAATGATCAGCAGTTCTATTTATTTTACCTGTTCTCGATTGATTCCATACTGACATCGCACAACTGAAGATAATGTTTTCAAAATGTCTCGACATTCAAATGAAGAAATAAGAACTTCTAATGTGTTCAATGTTGACCTTATTTTATCGTTAGTGTATGCTGATTCTGCCAAAAGTCCTAAATGTAACTAAGATATCATCTACGTGGAAAAACGCATCTCATCTCTGAACTCGGCAATAATCCATGAAGAATAAAAACAGAATTTCACGAAAAGTCTTTAGCGGTGAATCATAGTCATACATTTCAGTAGAATAGAAAGCAATGAACGTAAAAAACATTCTTTCACACAAACCAATACACTGTTGATTCTTAAAATAGATACCTACTCATGGATACGAAAAAAACGAATACATCCCGTACATTTTAAAGAAATAGTTTCCACAGAGAAAGTTGAGGATAGTATTACGGTAAAGGACACTTCTAGGAGAACATAAACGGAGTTACTGAAAGCCTGGAATACTTCCAAATTATTTAATTATTATTTCAATAATCACGGCAACATAACTCAAAATACACACAAAAAATCCAAGTTCCTCTCGCAGAGCAAGATGAGAAACAAGCACGATATTAATTAGCGGTTAACACAAATGTTGTGACAGAGTATTTCGTACAAGCTTATACTAACAAAACTCCTTGGATATTAGGCTTCAGAAATAAAATATACTATCAGGCTGAGGCAACAAAAACAACAAAAAGATACAACGAAGCTAGAAATGCAAATCCTGAAGCATACGATAGCGTTTTAATTCGCCATCCAACTGTCACCCTAAATTTACAGCATGTAAGTAAATTCTATGAGCATCGCATCAATTGTTTCATAGAAAGCAGATAGGTAACTAAACAGTAATCACTTAAAGATGGCAATCACATCCTACATTACATATGTATATGAAGCCATTACCGGCACGAGAAAAGTCAATGGTGAAATATTTTGGCGTTTACTGAATGAGAACATTAACATGAGTAAGCAATTAATGTAAATAACCAAATCAAGTCCATTAGATCAGAATACCATAATGTGGATTCTCAGAATATAAGGAACAAATCAGTAGTATGTACGATATAACATTAAATTGAAATCTTCAGGTATATATGGCTTTGATCCATTATGCACCGTAATCGACATCCTTGACCAGTCACATTTAAATAAACTCTAAAGCAAAAAACGCAGCAGTATTGTGAGATATGGCCTTATTTCTTGCGTCAATGGCTGCACGCTTTCCTAATTCATAGTAAATGGTATAAAATTTTCGAAACATCAACAAGACATGTTCCTTAAGATTAGATGGTATGGTCAAAATATATATGCAGAACCTTAACTTGAAGCTATGACCTAATCTGCCGAAGGACAATTAACTTATGCTTGAAAAAACCAGCTATAACTAAAATCTGTCGGTTAGCAGCGTTAGAGATGTGAAGACTTAAGATTTGACTGTTAATCTATCCATGACACAGTAACTGCAGGGAATAAAAAGTGAACTGTAGTGAATAGATAACAGTATTATTAAAAGAGTACAATAAATTTCACAGTGAGTAAGAAATTCATCAGAAAATGAATAAATTATTAATCAAATGTGGGTACAAAAATTTGCGCGAATGCTTGGAGTCATAAAATAATAGAGTGAACATCAGAGATAATTATACTCATGCTAAAATGAGCATAAGCGAGCATGAGTACCAAATGCTCTTGCTTAGCAAATTATAATGATGCCAATTTCGTCTCAACGCTCCAAAGGTATTGACGGATTATATCTATGACGCAACGACAGTAAAAAAAATCCTACAATAGAGTACGTTCAGGCTTACTAATACCCAAATTTTAGAGAAAGAAATGAAAAAAATTACTCCAGTGCTTTACAAAAATAAAGCATAGGTATGCATGGAAATTAAGAAGCTATTCACACTGATTATTTCACTGTCAATCTACTAGCTTAATAAAGTTCACGAGAACTCCAACAAAATTTAAACGGACAAAACTAAAACTTTGAAATAACACAGATAATCAAAATAGATGCATCTGTAGGCGGCCCGGGTAAGTGAGTTTCCCAGCTTGCCCAGTTTAAAGACACTATTGGCCTGAGTAGTGACACACTATTTGCTTGAGTTATTTGACAAACTGAAAGGCAAAATTAAGCGACACTGTATGCCCAAGTGGTTATGCACTAGGGCGCCGAGACACTATAGACTCGAGAGATGAGACACTATTAATTGTGTGAGTGTTGAGAAAGTTGCGAAACTGTGTACCTGAGTGCTGAGACACAGAATTCAAAACAAGAACAACGCCTGTTCATTACGTTTTTCAGTGGATATGACGCAAGATGCGTTGCTAGTAGGTACGCCCTAGGAAGAGTATCAGCGCTGCATATTGCAGCACGTGTTGCTCATCGCCCCGCTAACTAAAAGACACAGCTAGCTCTATGAATTGTAAAAAAACCTGAACGGTTAGCACTAGCCACAAACTATAAATGGCTTCACAATAAACTCAAACAATGAATAAAGATCACACAGTACCATATCGTCATGTCGCACCAATAGTCCCCGATGCAACTGCATACAAGTAGGAAATTTAAATTTCTATTGTTTGTGAAAATTTCAAGGCTTAGGAGGCCAAGTAGGAGGAGGTTGTTGGGGGTAACCTGGTGCATAGCCCCCTTGCGTGGGGTAAGGAGCTTGTGGGTACCCCTGAGGAGGTGCAAAGTACGGGTTGTAACCCTGAGGCATGGGCATGTAGACTGGGTACAGAGGGTACGCATACCCTGGAGGGGGAGCAGGCATGCCCTGTGGCTGCACAGGGTATGGCAGTTGACCAGGCTGGGAATAAGGAGCGCCCTGGTAGGGATTGCCGGCGGTGGGAGGGGCTGGTGCAGACGCCGTGGCGGGGGGAGGAGGTCGAGGAGGGGCCGTCTGCGGGCACACGAACGATTCATAATAATACTGAATCATTGTCCAACATTCAACAAATTAAGTCAAACATAAAATAATTAATCAAGCATGTTTTGCCTCCAGAGAACAGGTAGCTAAATCATCCATTCACTTTTCGTTCAAGTTGAAAATGCTTCTTTAGTTAGCATGGATTTTATCCCGTACTGATGACCTAAATTGGAAATTGAATTGCATCCATAAACCACGAGAAATATGGATAAATTGCACGTAGATTAGAGCGAATCCTTGGTTATCTCGCTGCTGCGGCGATATTACGTGGCATTTTGTGCTCAAAATGATAGACGCGAGTCAGATTACCTAACAGTGGCTTACACATTACATATGACAATGTGTGCAATGATAAACTTACAATTAAAAGACAAGTTCACATTTTAAAGCCATAATCGTATGAAGCAATTAGTGATTGATAGCGTGAGGACACATCATTTTTCATAAGGCGGAATAGAACATCAGGCTATGAGGCTAAAGGGAAAGTATTCTTGTCAGAAAATATAAGATAAAAAAGATGCGACACAATAGGAATATCAAAACAGGGTTTTCTCCACGTAAAACAAAATTGCCTAATGCGGACAGACCTTGGCAGCAGCGGTGGCGTGGTGGGCGGGGGCCTGGGGCGTCGGTCCTGTGTTGGCAGAGGCGAGGCCTGAGGTGAGATCCTTGAGCAGCTCCTCCTTCTCCGTGCGTCGAGCGAAACAGTAGTCGGTGATCTTACTCTGCAAAAATTTGCCTTTATCAAGTACTTAATAAGGAACGGGATATGATAGTTTAGGATGAATTTCCATTCTCATTGAGCATGAGAAAAAACCAATGGAATAAAACTAAAATGAAGAAAACGAGCTACTTCATGGAAATCTGGTATACTCAACCGGGGTGGTTGCGAAAATGCTTGATATACGATATGCTGTGTATCATTGAACAATTAACTTAATTGGGAAGTAAACCTAAAACTATTCGCATAAAACTTGTCCAGGTGTAGGATTAAATAAACAGAATATAGAAGTTTCTCGTTAACTAAAGTTATGTGAACACAGCTGATACGTACCTAGTCTACAAGAGTCAAGTTTTTGTTGAAGATGTTAAGACTTAAGTGATATAGTGCAATTTTTACAGATATTGATAGCATCATAAACAGACTACAAAATTTCAACAACAACTTTCCCGCCCAATTCTCAACACATTGCTCTGGAAAACAAAAACTGAAGATACCTGATTTAAAGAGTGATGCACGATACATGACTTACTTGGAATTTAACCAGGAGCTGCGTGAGATCGTTGTAGAATTTAGTTCCCTCTCTGAGGTTGTCAGTGAGCTCCATGAAGACATCGTACCTCGCTGCCACCATTTTCAAAAGCCTCTCCCGTTCTCCTCCAGCTCGGCCGCTCTTAGCCATAAACTCCTCATGACTCTCCTGGATGTTGACAATAAGCCGCTCCTGGCGAGTTAGACTGTCGCTGACCTGCCTCTGCATGTCCCTGAACACCTCGCCTAACTTCTCGGTGCTGAGGGCAGGCTCGTTAATGGCGCCATCAGCAGCCAGGGCCGCAAGGAACACTTCACTGATGTTAACAGTGGCGCACTTGAGCTCATTTTCTATCACCTCGCGCTCCGCCTTGATGGCCTCCACCTCCTCCATGAGCTTACGCAGCGTCACCACAGGGGGGGAGTCGCCTGATGCACCTCCTGACGATGGCGAGGGCAGCGAGCTGGCTAGAGACTCTGGACCACGTGACAGCATCTCCATGCCTTCCCTGTTTGTTGATACATTTTAGTTCAATATTAACGTTCAATCTTCTCGTATTGAAGAAAGTTTAAAAAATGTATGCTAAACTTGATATCAGAAAGTAGTGATAGAAAACATAGTATAATGACAGCTCTTACAAGAGCAGCTGTTTTTAGCAAACGTTCTTTAAAATAATATTTTTAAAATTAACCCCAACTGAAGAAAATTCATGAAACCTCAAACATGAGACTGACAATCAAATACCGGGTAACATAAACTTTGGCCTTTCATTTATTTCCCCAACTAAGCGTCAGCACAATATTGAAGGCTCAGGACGAAATTCTTTACAACTAATTCCGAATTCTGTAGTGATTCTGAAAACTCTAAATGAGGCATTTTAAATCCCACTCTATAGAAAGCATGTGCTAACCTGTTAGCATCCAGCTTTCCCCGCACAGTAGAGTCAGCAGCAACGGCCGTCTCTATAACCTTGCGGTACTTGGCAGCGTTTGCCTGGAACGTTGCTGTCAGAGTTGCTGATGGAGTTCGAGTCCATTTCTCCTTAAACTGTTCTCTGAGTTGTGAGTCTGAGTCAGCTTCTTCCTTGAGTTGTCGCTCACATTCGTCAAGCAGCTCGGTGTTACGCTGCAGAAGCTCGGGCAGCTCTTTCATGATGCGTTCCAAAGACTGAGAAAATAACTTGAGTAAAGTGCCCAGGAAAAATCCTTCACAATATAAATATTCTCAAGTGACTCCAAGCTGCTTATATCAACAATGTTTTTAGAAGTTCCAAACATGTTCAAGCATGATCAAAAGAAGCTAACCATTCGTAACACTAAGGCAATATTACGAGTTTACTTGCATCTATGAAATCTCATTCGTTTTTAAATTTGAAATTTTTATGGAAGTGATTTAAACATCTCGGAAAAGAATTTTGCATGACATTTACAGCAGCTACTGCAGCAGGAAATCACGATTGAAGTTTCACAGTTCTTTGACTTGCGGAACTGAAGTGAAGTTGCGGTACTTTGACAATAGCAGAATGGTAAGTATTTAATATCGATGGGTGAAGCAAGAACGTTGCCAAAATGCACAGACTACATTTATTTTTCAGCACTTGGACAGGGTCGAGAGGAAAAAGACATTTATGTCACAAGTAACTGCAATAATAGACCGCGCAGCAAGTTTCATGAACTTACCTCGAGCCCTCCTTTCTCGACGACGGCTGCACTCTTCTCTCTAAGGCTGGGCGGCAGCTGCTCTCCAGCCGCCGTCTCTTCGACAGCGGCCGGGAGGTTGAGGCTCGCCAAGACACTGTTCAAGAGCTGCGTTGCCCCCTTCAGTTTGCTGACTTCCTTGTTGACAATGTCCTGTCGCCGCACGTCGCACTGGGAGAGCGCTTGTTGCACCTGAATACAACCCATCCAAAATACTAAGCCAAAGAAATGCGAATGCAATCTTATTGCAATGTGAGCGCTCAACTCTCATACAAATACACAGTGTTAGTACAGCATCTTTGAAGGGATATGGATACAATTCATTTATACACCTGACAATTAGCTAGTTGTGCATTATTTGATCTTAGCTTCATGATTATTTTGTGAATGCTTTTCAACATGTTAATATGCATGACTCATGTCCATATACACGACTTATGTCCTAGGCTCCAACCAATTCAAGCAATTTAACTTCAGAAACAGTCGGAAATAGGGTTGATTGAACAAACAAAACAGAAAGAAGATGGGAGACAGAAGCAAAAGAGGATAATACAAAAGTGAATGCCGTCAGTAAAAACAAATTGAAATTAATTAAACTTTAAGCATTTTACATAGTTCTGGGCTGCTAATAAAATACGACTCAATGACACTTGAAACCCCAAATATCTCTATCCTTGCAATTGCAATGCCATTCCTAGGAAAATTGTGCGATCAATGGAGCAGTAAACATGACAGGGAGCGGAAGAGCTCATAAAGTTTGTAGATTGTAGCCCCAGGCACCGTACCTGCACTGGCACGAGGCTCTCGAAAAGGTCTGTGAAGTTGGTGGAGAAGCGCTCAGGCACCGGCAAAACCTTCGCCAATGCAGCCTTTTCAATGGCTGACAAGTTCCTAACCTGCCAAGGAAAAAATATTTAATAAGTTATAAAGCATTTATTTCAAAAATTTGCCTGAACACATTAGCTCTGTAAACGAATTTTTCACCTAGAAATTCCTGCATATTCTATCTAGAGAAGCTTCAGAAACTTCCATGGTTGATTGATAAAAAAAAAACACAAAAAATACAATTACATAACAGACGTAGGTACATCCTCAGTGTTGCGTTCACCATATGTCCCAGAAACATTGTGAAATGCATTACATGCAAATCATCTTGCAAATGATTTTAAGAATACGTTTATGATGGATAAAGTTGACCTTTCCTGAACCGGGGCTGGACTATAAAATATAGGTACACGAGTTCATAACTCTGTCAGCAATCACTGACTGCTTTGCAAGCTAAACCCACCAAGTAACAGACAAGAAATCTGCCGCTACGTGTCCTTCGGCTGGCAGCTATGTGTTCTTAGGGGTCAACGTGTATTCAAATGATTATTATTAGCACAGCCTTTTCCGTCTAGATCAATGGTTCCCAAACTTTTTCAGGCTGGCGCCCTCTTTGGCTCCCAAATGAATTTCTAGCGCCCCACCACATACGAACGCCTCTTTCTTGAAATTTAGTACGCTGCAATTTTGAAAGAGAAAGATTAAACAAAAATGTGTATTCCATAAATAGAACCCCATTTAGTGAACCAATATGTTTTTCAGCTGTTTTAATTGTTTCGGCACTAGAAACCTAGCTAGAAAGTCTCGGGCGAATTTACGGCCGAACTCGTGGTCGGTCTCACAACCAATCTCCAAATTCGATTATCAAGTAATATCTCCCAAACTAATGAACGCAGCTCTATGAAACTTGGATCATGTATTCATCAAAACCTAACGGTGATGTTTAGTTCGTAACTTTTTTTTTATATTTCGCCTTCATTCGTGAGTTACGCGTATATTGCGAAACAGGCCGAAATTCGCAGTGATCAAAGAATTTCTTCCAAACTATTGAACAGATTTGAACGAAATTTTGAATATACATGCATTCCTAACTACCTAACGGTGATTTTTTAGCTTATAAAATTTTTTCGATTTTACTTCGTTTGCGATTTTTATTTCATTTTACAGTCATTCTTGATTTCACACTTCCTTATATTCGGCCCGTATCGCCGGGTAATTTGTCACTTAAATTAACATAACATAGTGATCTCGGCGCTGAAGTGTAGGCCTGATGTGGCCTGTCGCCGATTTTTTTCCTTTTATTAAATTCGCGGCGATCAAGAAATTTCTTCTAAACTACAGAACAAATTTCAACGATACTTTGTATATAATTACCTAACCTTTCAACGGCGATGTTTAGCTCGTGACAATTTCTTTATTTTGCTTTCTACCGGCCGGTTTAAGGGGACCGACTACCCTCCGGAAAAACTTCTACAGTTATTATCCGATCATCATGAAACTTCAAATACATACGTAAAATGTAGAAAAAATAACATTTTGCTTCCATGAATTTTTCGAAAAAATTGATAGAAAACGTGAAATTCATAGAAAACGGCTAAAAAGGGGTACTTTAGAAAATCTATCTCCTCCTACAAATATCATCCAACAACATCGAGACACGTATCATTCGGTTTGTAAGGACCATACCTAAAAATTTGATGAATAGTTTTCTCATTTTCCCCTTAGTTTTTTTTTATGCGCGTTTTATCCCATTTTTCTCATTTTCCCCCCTCCCCCCCCCTTCTCCCCCATATAAAAAACGAACCAGACAGAAATTCAAAAAAAAATTATCATTAAATTTTTAGGTAATTTAAAACGCCAAAATTGAAAATTTTTGGGTAGTCGGTCCCCTTAACGTATAGCCGTATAACTCGCAAACGAAGGCAAAACGAAAAAATTGTAACGAGCTAAACATCACCGTTGCTGAGGTTAGGTATTTAAATACTAAGTTTCGTTCAAATCTGTTCAGCAGTTAGGAAAAAATTTCTTGATTACTGCGAATTTAAATATAGATGTTTAAATCACGAATGAAGGTGAAATGAAAAAAAAAATCACGAACGAAGGCACAATCGAAAAAATTTTCACAAGCTAAACATTACCGTACCGTTCGGTAGTTAGGACTGCAAATTCAAAATTTCGTTCGAATCTGTTCAGTAGTTAAGAAGAAATTATAGGTACTTGATCACAGTGAATTTCAGCCCGTATTGCCACATAACTATGGCAAAAACAAACGATGGCAAAATTCAAACAATTTTCACGAGCTAAACATTATCGTTAGGTCCTAATGAATACGTGTACTAAGTTTCATCGAGTTAAGTTCATTAGTTTGAGAGATATTCCTTGATCATTGAATTTGGAAATTGGCCGTGAGACCAGCCGCGAGTCCGACCGTTAATTTGTCTGAGACGTAAACCCAGGAGAGGTTAAGAAAACAGATCTGGGTGACAAAACCATCGCTGGGAGTCATGTGCTGCATGTGTTGTTTACAAATCGTCAAACAACCGTTCGAACTTCTGACATTGACTTCGGACTATCGCCCCCCTACCGCTCTCTTCTTCCTTACCGCCCCCCAAAATCTTTCCACCGCCCCTAAGAGGGCGATATCGCCCACTTTGGGAACCACTGGTCTAGATAATCCCCAATTGCACTAACCTCAGGCACGCGTTCATGGTAAATGAAATCGTTGTATTTCACGGCTTCGTCCATCAAACTCTGGGCCCTGGCGATCTGGTCAACAACTTGCCCTGCATTGCCCGAGCGAGTCTCGGCAGACTTGAAGAGCTCAAGTGCGTGGCGGAGGCGCGAGATCTCCTCGTCCACTGACTTCTCTTCGTTGCAAACCTGCAGTGTCACATTGAAATTATTAGGGAATCATCCAATTAAATTAATAACCAGATAACCAAATAAATTAATAACAAAACTAAGACCAGACAAATTTAAATATAAAGAATGGTAGTAATTTTGTCCTGCGTCTGCAAACCCGCAGCATCACATCGAAACTATCATTAATACAATGATAAATATTTCAGATGAGGGCCATACAAATTACAATTCAAAGAAGGCTACTTATTTTGTTCTAATTCATATCTGATTTTCAATGACAACAAAGGAGTGATAAAAAATTTAGTGAAAAGATTTAAGAAAACATAGTCATATAAGGCCCTAATTGCTTGCCCCAATATACTATGCTGCATTTCATTTTAAAGCAAGTCAAATCAATACAACTAAACCAGTCAATCATTAATTAAATGAAATAAAGAATATATGAATACCATAAACAAAGTCTATATATAGTCAGATGGGGTAAGACAGGACCGAAATCACTAACAGGCATGTAGCATCTATACCATGAATAACTAAAAAATCCTAAACTTATCATAAGGTGTGGTTATGCAATGGGCTTCAAAGCTACAACTCAGACTTGTTGCATACAACACAGTTTTCTGTACAGATTAAAAATATTTAGTGGTCCTGTCTTACCCCATGTCCGGTCCTTTTTTACCCCATTTTAGAATAGTTGTCAGGCAGTGATGATAGCAGGTAGGAATGCCTAGTATGTCTCAAAAGTTGCTTGTTACTTGAGGTTACCTGCCTACATCCACAAACGTGGCCAAAAAATTTTTTGTAACCAGACACAGCTTATTTCCCAAATAAGCTGTGAGTGTGACCCTAAGCTGTGAGTGTGATAAGCTGTGAGTGTGACCCTGTGTTTGTGACCCTTCTCTACATAGGTTTTCTTTGAAAATTAACCAAAAATTAATTATTTGCAGAAGAGGGTTGAAACAAACACTGAAATGACAGGCAATGATTGCTCTAACATATTCTTTTGTCAAATTAAATTCAGTACAATTAGAATGCATGCAATGGGCCGGTCCTTTCTTAACCCATGAAGGCTGCGATCCTGTCTTACCCCATTTGACTATATTGAGTCAATTCAAGGCTGTATATAAATTCAGAACATAATGATAATTCTCTCATAAGATTCATTACCTACTGAAGATAAGTAGTACCTATTCAATACCAAAATTTATCTTTTGAAAGCTGATAAGTTGAGTTTTGCAACATGTCTTTCAACTTCATTTCTGTCTATAAATGTTTGTGGGATTACACAGAAATAGCATCAGCAGAGAGACTTGTGCAGAATTAATCCAAGTGAGTTAGGACTTGCATGGAAATAGTTAGACAGGGATTTAACTCAAACAGAAATAGTTCAATTTTACATTGCCTTTCACATGAATAGTTCGAATGGATATTGACATTAAAAGATAGAGCTTTGAGTGGACAGTGTTGCACAGAAGTGGTGAGTGAACGGAACTTATGCAGAAATGCTTACATTATTTTTGCCTTACCCGACTTTGGTAGAACTGAGCAAGGGCGTTGAAAGCAAGCTGCTTGCCAGCAACTCTAGCAATCCAGTCACGGTCCCAGAGTGGTTTTAGAATTTCACGGCCCATTTGCTTGCTGGCTTCACCATAGAGTTCCTCACACTGCATGCACAGCTTCGCAATGACGGCAGACTTCATCCGTTCTGAGGTGGACAAAACATGCCAGGATTAAGGTCTTGTATTAAAAATAGTAATTATTGAATTCTTGTAGTAACATAAAATAAAGCATAAATAAGTTAAGTTGGAGGAATAATTTTAAATACTTGAATTAATTACTGGCAGCAACCACATAGTGATCAGCCAGTAACATCCAATAAGTGGTTCAAAGTATCAGAACTGTAAACAGAAAGAAACAAAAAAGGCATTACTGAGACAAAAGTCAGATGAAAGTACAGGAGAAAGAAACGGTTGCAGAGCCACATTTGGTTTCCTTTCCTAGATGAGTTTAGACCTCATATACATACTCATATTTGCCCAGTCAAATATTTCACAAATGTCCGTGATCTTGGTTTGAGCTGGCCACCACATATCAAATTTAGACATTTTACATATGACCAAAGTTTATGAACTGATTCAAGAATAGGTCGTTGATGTGTTATTGGGGACTTTGGTTGTGAACCTAAATGCTAGTTAACAGAAAATAGTTGGACTGAAACACTGAGTCTTCAACTTGTTGAATTAAGGAGCATCTGCAGAACAAGTGGTGTTGCTATTGCATTGTGCAAATGCCACATGATCAAAAAACAAGAATTGTGTCCTTCTCAATGGTATCCATTGAAGTAAAAATCATTTACAACATAATAGTGAGTGGTAACAATAAGATGCTCCAACAAGCACAAATTGATATGGACATTAATTTGAAAATTCAAGTGTTCATCATACACTAACTATTATCAAATTCTAATCATTTGGTGGAGATATTCTAGAAACAGAATGTGGAACAAATTTATTTAAAGAAAAATCTAGACGAGTGGAATATCCTCAGCATTTAGCACAAACACATAACTACATTCATGGGCCACAACCATTGTGGAGGTCATGCTAGCAAACTACACTAGGTACCTATTAATGAGAAAACACTTGTTTTTATCTTTACATTTCAATTAGTTGCTAATGCCATGTACAAAGGAAAAAGCAAAAGGTCATCATGTGTAAGGTTGAGCTTACCTTTGATAGCTTTGCTAACACAAACTTCTTGTGCTTGTGCCAGCATGAAGGCTGACAGGGCAGTGAGCGTGTCTGGTTGTAAATCAGCAGTTGGTTCAGAGCCTACAGCTGATAGCACCCAGCCCTTTAGGTTGTTAAACGCACCAGAAGATTGCTGCACAGAAGTAGGACCATAAATACCAACAAGAATCCCTTGAACACCATTTAATGTAAGAGTACAGATTTCCCTTGTAGCTATAAAACCAATCCCAAAACTAAAGCAAAATTTTTGGAAATTACGAGTGTGTCAATGAAAGCTTAATTTTAAATCAAATTTCAAATATACATGAACTAAATCTTAGGCAACCTGAAGTAGTTTGGCAGCCAGCTTCAGTCCATCATCAGAATCTGGGCTTTGAACAGCAGCAACTTGGCTCTGAAGAGCAGCAATGTTGAACATCACACAAGCTTTCTCATAGCTCAAAGAAGGCACAGCTGGATGAAAGAATAATTTAATTAGCAACATTTTGTTCCAAATATCAAAATTTTTTTCTAGAAACATGTTTGGCATTCAACTTATTCAGAGGTAATAGATCAAAATACCACCTTTTTTTTACTGAACATTGGAAGAAACCATAGTGTCAGAATAAACTTCCAATGGAAGGTTGCATCTAATGAACACATTATTTCAGCAATAATTCATGGTACCAATACTATAATAATCAACAATAAATTATCATTGATACCTATTGCCTATTTACCTCTGACTGAGTTACACTTAAACTGGTCATCTAGCAATAAAAAAAACTATTATTGCTCACTTTTGCTGGTCCTGCTGCCAAAAATGGACCCCTTTTCAAAGGCATCTTTCCACTTGAAAGGGATTTGAATTTCTGCAGCAGGTATTTTGCCCTCCAAGGCCACAAGCTGGTCATAGTATCTGATAAAATAGAAGAAATTTAACAATATTTAAATCTGAATAGAGTCAAAACTATGGAATATGACCTATCTAATATCCACATTTAGAGCAACAATTTTGTAAAACTATCAAGTTATCAACAGGTCTAAATTATATTTAAATAACATGGGTTGCTCCAAAACATTTATGAATACAGATTTCAATTTCACTCCACATGAATGCACTCACTAATATATGTATTAACCATCAGAAATCTTGATGCATTTTCAAAAAATATTTATATGGTATACTGATAAATAACATACAAGATAATCATGATTATTCTAGAGATTGTAGATAAAATTGAAAAATCATTTCAAGAATACAGTAAATAAATTGGCAGGTGCCAAACTTTTGCAAATGCAAGATCACTGCTTAACTAAGAACTACCCCTGAATAGCCAGCACTCTTAACCTGGCATGGAATATGCCTTTCCAGCTGCAAATAGAACTTTCCTGCCATCTTTGAAGCCACAAGATTCCTGCTAGATGAATTGCCTCCTATCTAATTCCTAAGAAAGTGTACAATAGGGCTATAAAATCAAAAATGTATGAAAAATTTGTCATTTTAAAGCCGCAAAATTTTATTCACAAGTAGGAAAATTTTCATCCTCTCCATATTCTGTAATGAAGTACAAACTTTTCAAAGATTAAACAGGAAAAGCTAATTTCAAACTGAATCTGATTTTGAAACATATTGGGAGCAGGAAACAGATGTTCAATCCATGCTTCTGGAGATTTGACGCAAATAGTCAACACTGGAAAATTGGGCAGAGGCTACCCATGGCCACGCACAAGACAAAAACACTATTTTGCTCACATGTGCATCAATTCCATATTTTTTTCATGTCTAAATGATGTCTTTGACTAATTTATTTCATAAAAATAAATAGGCCTAATTATAAGAATATAAGATTAGATAAGCAGTCATATTTCTGTATACAAAAACATTAAAGTCTCTAAATGCCACTAGTGCAAACTTTACTAAGGATCAATTTTCTAGAAAAGCATGTCATTGGTCCAAATATGAAATTTGTTTAGGTATTCCGTTGTTTTATCTAACTCAATACAGGCATGAAAACAAATGATAGGTTTGTTAATGGATATTTATTTGTTAGCATAAATAGACTTTTAAAACTTCTTGAGAATAACTATAAAGTAGCTAAATAATAGGGTAAACGTGGTATATTCCGACATCGTGGGTAATTCTGTCGCATCTCTAGTTTTTCCTTTATATTAAGCTGTTTTAGTTCCATGCATTCATTGATGGTTGAAATGGTGACGTCATACATTTGCGCGTCGAACTACTGCCAAAACACTAGGTCTTGGCCATCTAGTGGGAAAATATTGAGATCCAAAGAGAGACAATGCACGCTACCCAGTGAGATCATCGAAAAATGTGTCAAATTTGACAGTTGACCTTGCTCTACCAAATAGTGAATAACTGTTTGTATAGGAAGAATATTATGGTTTGAGACTTTTAAATACATCTGTGAATATATTAGGAATCCTCTAAGTATACTTGTATTCGCTGATTTCAAGTGGTAAATAAGTTAATAGATGATTAAGTTGAGAAATTTATTTAGATACATGAAAACTAATTCCGTCACAACTTGAATTGGACACACACAGATCGTTCCAAGCTATGTACAAAAATTAAAATTTTCTTGGTTAAAAGCTTAATGGTTGTTAATTAAAAGCGTAATTAAGTAGTGTTCAATATTCATTAGTGTTCTAATTCAAAGCGGTGTTGTATTCCAATACAGCTCACACAGCGAACGGATTTCAAACACGTGGATGACGGCATTACGTATCAGTAGCATAGTGACAAATCACAGATTTTTTAGAAACAGTTCATTTTTTACTTCCTCATTTACTCACAATTTAAACCAATTTATTATGTATAATAATGCAGGTATCCAGGATACTTTACTGGTCTACATTTAGGACTCAAAATGAACTTGAGGAAGAGTCTAAAAAACTCTCTGCTTTGCCACTATGATCAGTAGAATTTGAAGCGCGGACGGAATACGCCTCACCACGTGCCAAATATTGCCACATACAGTGTCGGCCATGGTGCAGAGGGTGGCTGCAGCATCGCCAATATATGGGTTTTTAAGCCCTAAGCGTCGCCGGGTAATTTTAAGATGCGTCGCCGGGTAATTTTTAATGAAAAGCCATTTACGCTGAGTACCGTAATGAAAAACTATTTACAAGCCACAAACTTATTTACAAGGTTGCATGCACATGTTACCCCAAATAACTAATTTTACCCTAAAAACCGTCTGATTGTACAGCAAGTGTCAACTGAACATGTGATAATGCAGTCTGACCACTCTAATGTGACCGCAACTACATAATCGTAAACTTGATGTTTACATTTTTTTGGTGGGAACTCATCGCAACTGATTTCCGGACAAACTTCACTGCATACTGATCAATCCAACATACTGGAAACCTTACTTTTTTTTAAATAGTTGGCCAATGACTGACAAACATATTAAATGAAAGAATTTCAGTCTAAATGTGTCGGCAAGATCTACTGAAGGCATTAATTTTGCTACTGAAGCGTCGCCAAAGATCTTGCAATATTAATCCACTCTCTGCACAGTGGAGTGTCGGAATATAGGGATTTGGTAGGTTTGCATTCTAAAGGCTTTTAAATAAATATGGCAACATTTTGTGACGTTTCATTGTTGCTGGCCCATAGTACGGTGTTGTTTTGCGAGTCACATAAAGCAAACAGAACTTGAGTAATGCATACGGTTATTTTTTTATAGTTTTTCATTTCTCGATGCATCCTTAATGTGTCGGAATATACCGCGTTTGCCCTAAGTGGTTGGTAAATTTATTATTGTGATAGTTTGAGTTATTTCTAAACTTCAATGTCAGCCTCAGGGTAGCTAAGTTAATAAAAATGTTAGCTATTCCTTAATCTTTATGATGTATTTTATTTTAGGCCTGTCACTTTGTGTTAGGCTAGCCTGTCAGGCTGTCACTGTCTGCCAGAACTCAGAAGTGAGAAAATTTCAAAACTCATTAAATCATTTATAATGTTTGCCTAAGATTGTCTCTGCAGCATTTCAAATAGCCTAATCATAGGATTAGGAGTGATAGGACAATAATTGAGATGGGCTTCAACTCATGATTTATGATGATTAGGTATATCATTTATATGATAAGACTATAAAGAGGATAAGTTGATTAACTGAATATCAGTAAGTAACACTCACCTGTATAGCAATTCTAGAGAATTTTCATGGTAATCCAGTTTTTTACCAACTGCATTGCTTCTAAGTTTGGCAAATTCGTTGACAGCATTTATGAAACTCTCTTGTTCGGTCGACTGATAACGTGATATTATCAAATTTTTCAATGGTTTCAAAACGTCAACGTCAGAAGCTCGTTTCAATGGAATACCGAATAGGTCCGATTTGAATGCCATTTTTCAATAAACTTAGAAATCAATATCCAAATTACATGCAAGAGGCAGATTTTTTTCGACTGCCTCTAACCACGTAGCTAAGCGCTCAACTGTCTCTAGCCCTTCTTGCGCGCAGTCATAATAATGTTGTTGTTTATTTGTTTATTGAGGATGTGGGGTTGTCCCCCATGTCCCTCACGGCTCAATAAATGGATTTCAGATTCGTAATCTACACCCCAAAAAACATATAATTAAAAAAAAAACACCCTTTTTTTTGGATGTAGTTAATCTGCAATAATACCGATATGATGTGTTAGGAATACCTTCTTTCAACGCTAGCCACTGGATATGGATTCAATTATAATACTTGTATGAAAGTTTTCGGCACTGGACACATCGGTTTCTGGAATCTTTCTTTTCCTGCCGGAAATGGAGCTGACTCATGAAGGATTTTTTTTAAATCCTTGAAGCTCTACCTGTCATAAGCCTCCACAGTCTAATTTTTAATAAGGTATTGAAGATAAATTTGTTCGAGAATGCCCCTGAATGAAATCTCGATTCACTTTCTTGCATTTTGCAGCCCGTGAATAGTGAGCGACTTCTTCCTGCTACTGTCGTGTCAAATGATTATGAAGTAAACATTACAAATGAAGTCAACATTGCAAGGCAGCTGTCACACGTACGACGCAGTCACGAATATAATTACCAGCCATGGCCCATGGGTTATGTTCATTCTAGACTGGCGTGCCCTCCTGTGTTTGGTACGTGTAATACAAGGCCCCACAGTCCGACCTCATCAACTTACAGTGCTGTGGCCTGTCATGCTGAAGGTAGGTACTAGTACTAGTACTAGTTGAGTTATTTAACACTAGTTGAGTGATTCAACATATGCTCTGACTAAGTCGGAGCATATGTTAAATCCTCCTCGTAGACTTTCCAGGTTTATCCTGACTTATCCAAATCATTGGATAAGTTTTTTCGCTCTTTGCGACACACTTGCCTCGTCTTCGAGGATCATCTGTGAGGTTCGTCCCCATCATTGCAAAACACCGACTTAAACGAAGTACATTACAGAAGAAACTAAGTATCTTGAAATCGCTCCCTCACACAGTCACATTCATGGTTGAACTAATATATAATTCAACCATGTTCACGTTGAACTGTTTAGTAGCGTGAAGGCGCACAACAGAGTGAGACGGATTTGCGAGAGGAAGACTCGAACGAGAGCTCCTGCCGCGGTTTTTCAGCAAAACGGATGTAGAAGTTAAGAGAGCTTTAAATTTGAATTAATTACATATACAGTTCAAACTGCTGTATGTTCACTGTATTATTTGCGTGAATAAAAATAGTAACATTTATTTTCAGTTTCTCAATGCGTTCGATGTTTTGTAAGATAATGAATAAGAGACTGAATGGATTATTCAGTCTACTAGTACTAAATGAGTGAGTCCATTAGTACAAGTTGAGAGTCCAATAGTACTAGTTCAGTGAGTCCACTAGTACAAGTTGAGTGAGTTCTCTAGAACTAGTTGAGTGACTTTGCTAGTACTAGTTTAGAGAATCCATTAGTACTAGTTGAGTGAGTTCGCTAGTACTAGTTGAGTGAGTCAACTAGTACTAGGCAAGTGAGTCCACTAGTGTTAGTTGAGTGAGTCCACTAGTACTAGTCAAGTGAGTTCTCTACGGTAGTACCTGTTTAATGAGTCCAGTAGTACAAGTTAACAAATGCGACTCATCCTTTCGTTCAAATGACTATTAATGTGCAAAATAGTAATTATTTATGTAAATAATTGTACCAATAATATCCACTTAAGTGCAATATTATAAATCGTATAAACATAAAATGGAACCCATTTAAATGCGAGATAGTAAGCATTTATGCAAAATAGTGACCATTTATGCGAAATGTAGGAACCATTTATGTGTTAAATAATTTCTCACGCAGCATTCGTCGATTCCTACATTTTTGATCACAAAATGCCTGTGAACTCAAAGTTCAGACTCACGAGCCGCTACATTCCTGAAATTTGAATAGGGTACGATCACATTGAAGGGAACTTCCATGCACCTGATATTCAATGAAGTATTTAAAGTTTCACAAATCTGCAGCCTATAAAACGAGGCTCAGTCATGGCTGAAAACACTTCCAACTTTCCCCGAGGCACCAGGCACTCGGAGTACTTCGTAGTCGTGCCATTATTATTTTTATTTTTCGAGGAACCTGCCAAACAGGTTGCAAGCCTACGGCTAGTGTCAGCTGCAGCTAGCATGCTACTTATCTTTGGGACTTCATCTACAATTCCTAACCCAATTGTATCAGTTCCTCATGTTTTACATAGTCCATAGTTTCCATCTCGTAGTTTTAACTGTGTTTCCCTTTCGGCAAGTTTGCATGAACGAAGAACTATACAAACTAAGTATTTGATGTTGTGATCACAATGTTATAACTGCTTATCGATCATAGTTCCAAATAAATTAAAGACTAAGTTCGACAACCAATGAAAACGGTTTACCTCATCACGTTGACTAAGTTCGAGGCTGTATAACCTTCCCACAAAATAGCTTATACATTTGAAGAACGTTATGTTCAATATAATAGTATGATATGTAGTAGACAATAGCCATGTCTTCGGTACTCTAGCTGACACGAGATGAAAGTGTGTTCCTATATCGTTAGGGCTCGCGTCAAGAATGCCTAAACGTGGCAACCCGCGCAGTAAAGATAAAGAGACTGGTATAAGATACTAAAATATTCCGTTACTCTTTTGTTGCCTCGAATGAAACATAGCAAAAGGTGCGTGTTACGTTTTTCATATTTCATAATCGCCTATACGTACATACTTTCAAACACGAATTCAACGTAGCCTGTACCGGCTTCGTCCCGAGCCTCGGGCTCGTTGCAAGGCCATGCAAGTTGAACCTGACAGGTTGGCACAGCAGAGAATCTTACAAAAATTGACGACTGGAGCCAAGAATCGACGCTCCAAGTTAAGTTATAGACGCGATTTTTCCAGTAAGTGTGCACGACAGCAAAAAATTGCATTTCCTACCGTAATGTAAGCATTATTAGATATGTAAGAAATTATCTTACATGAAAATATTTGAATGTGTTCAGCGTTATTTCAAAAAGACTGCGTAGTGATGAAACGGCAGTAAATCCAATGCATATCCGGCAGCCCAGGTTTATTATATACCAAAGACGTTTGAAAATTTCCTACTGAATAATTTAGTAATAATTATTAAACAACACACAGGACACGATTACTACTCACGTTAAAAGAAAAGAAATAATAAATTCACAAAAAATTGTTGCCTGTTAAGATACCAAGATGACTTAATTTAGTAATTATTTGGTTGTGAGTAAAAGTCCTATACGCATATTTAAATGTCAAACCAAGAACTTGAATTCTACTCGTATATTTAATGTGTTAAGGAATATAGTCTAAATTCATAAACACAGTTCACCATATACCGCGGATATAGATAAAATAAGAAATACTAACATATGATTCTTTTTATGAATATAAAATGCCAATTTGATACTAACGTAAAGGTAAATAAGAGGATTTATATGGTTATAGCAGCTTTCTTTAATCACATATTGTCTTCTTAGAAGATTAATTTAAAAAAAGGAAAGTGCAAATCAAATTGAAATTTTCAATAAAAAAAATAAATTTTCTCTAGTCTTCAATGAAACTTGCTGAAAGGAATAAATTCTGCCATCCGTAACTAATATCCTCCTTACGAAGGAAAATAGACTTTCCACACCCTCTCCACCACCATATTAGACTTTATAAAGAAAGCAAATGACTACTCGCTTATTCAGAAGAAAGCAAATATTTAAATATTTATAAAGAAAGCAAATGACTACTCGACTCGCTTACTATAAATAATTCAATTAAATAATATATTAAAATTTGTTAATTAATAGTGCAAAACTTGTGGGTAAATTTAAGAACTTCAAATTTGCGTGTTAAATCCCATGTAACAACAAATTGTGGACGCGGCTGCTTCTGTGCTCGCGGCCACTCCTTTTAGTTAGTAATAGATATACTGTACTAGTGTTTGTTGCTGTTGGTCAACTTGGTCTACTGTGAGCTCAGTTTAGTTGCAAGTGTGCACGAGGGTGGTTGTCAGCGGTGATGCTCATACTAGCGTGAATGAAATCTTTGGTCCTGGACTGCCGGTGTCATTTTTAGTGGCTAAGTGTAAACGGTAATCAAAAAATTTTTCTGGAACTGAATCAAGTGACTATGAAAGAGTTCATATTCTAGGTTTAGTGTGAATTTGCGATTTTAAAGTCGATCGACTAATCAGTTACTTCATTTGAAGAACTTCAGAGATCCGAGTAGGTACATCGCGCCTAACTTACATCAACTGTAAGTATCCGTGATACCCTGGCCCATATTTATAGTGTGTAAAAGTAACTTTCAAAACGTTGCAGGCGATCTCACGAATTATTGATTCATTTACAGTAAATTTTAGTACACTTTAGGCGTGTAGCGATAAACTAAGTAACTGCTTCAGGATTGGGAAAATGGAACCAATATGCTTTATTAGTTTTTTTTTCGTCAAGAAGCAACCAACTTCTATTCTAAGTGATGTCAAACAGTGGTGAAACCGTGAACCCTAATTAGATAGAAAAGATTTGAAAGTTTCGGCAATGGCTAATTATAAATTTCTGTGCCTCAGACAAAAGTAGCAGTGCCGAAAGTAACTCTTGAGTCCCGGTCAGACAATCCTGCTCAGCGGCAGCGTGAACATTAATATTACAATGCAGGATTTGACAAACGTATATAATTTTTAAAAATTTAGTTTTCCACAATTCAAAAATACTTTTGCTGTACTGCAAGTAAGAATTGAAATTATTGTGCTGCAGTATCTGGGAAAATTTTGCTGGCGTTTTCAAATTTAAAAATTCGTAAACAGATCGTAAATCAGATTTTTTTTCCATTTGCTTTGGTATTTGAATTTCCTTCGCTTGTGCATTCACCATTCATTGCGTTTCAATGAACCCAACCTTTTACGATTACGGTCAATCGTCGTTGAACATTTCGATTCAAGTTAATTCTTTATTTGCTATGTATGCGCAGGCGACTAAGGCATGCATTTTGCTTTTATTCAAGAATGGGCAATAACAACTGTTCTACTGATAACAAATCTCTTCCTCTCCACTCTATTGAAATTATGATTTATATTTCTCTTGGAATGCAAGTTAGTTTAGAGGTTACCAACTAGTGTTCATTAGTTTGGAAGTTTGGCGGAATTCTAGGTTATTTTCGATGAATGATCAAACGAGTACATAATTGTCGGGAAATTTCAGAACTAAATTCATAACTTGGTGTTTTCTGCGTTGTACGTAGTCTCGAATAAATGAGGGTGATGGTGTACTATATATACGTTTCTCTAATCTGTAAGTGGTAGTTACTTTATGGTGTCATTGATGAATGATGTTTTACTTTCATTTAATTTCACTTGTATACAAGTCGAAGCCTTCTAGCTATCAACGAGAATGCTATGTTTTGCATACATATAGCCACAGCTGGGCAGCGCTTCTTTGAAATGTAGCGGCCGCTACCGCTACCGCTAAGTGCTCTAAATGTAGCGGGCGCTACCGCTACCGCTACAATTGCTTAAATGTAGCGCCACGACCGCTACCGCTACTGAAAATGTAGCGGCCGCTAGTAGCGGACGCTACATGTAGCGCGCTACTGCCCACCTCTGACTAACAACTAACAATCAATCTCAATCTCAATCTCAATCTACTCCCACAGCGCAGTTGTCCGTTACAGACCTGACCCAAAACCTCATCTTCATCTAAGTTCACAGTACTAATTTTTGACTGAAAACGTCATCTACATCAACAGCGCAGTTCGATGCTCGGACCAGACTGAAAACTTCAATTAAACCTTACTGAAACATGACCAACTCGTGCAGCGCAAAAACTCACCTGCACCTACAGCGAAGTCCACCGTGCAAACCACTCTGAAAACATCAATAAAGCAGACTAAAACATCACCTGCAGCGACGAGACCAAAGATGTTACGCGCTAGTCACGCATGCCCTGGCGGGCGGGAGGAATGCGCTGCCGCAGCCGTTGTCTTGCGTGCTGCAGGCGCTGCGTGATCCTGTGCCTCGAGGGAGAATGCGCATCCATGCGCATCGGGTCTCATGCGCCGTGTTCCCAAGTGGTAACGATAGGCGTTTTATCGGTGGCCAACAGGCGGCTTATTTTTTGACGCGTTATCGATGTACAATGGATTTTTTATTCCATTAGGACGAGTGATGTAATAGACGCTTCATCGGCGGTGAAAAGATTGACAAATGATTGTCGTAGTCAAAGTTTCTCTAATTTTCGTGGTCACGGTGCAGGCAACAAAGAAGCGCTTGATTGAAGAATTATTAGCAAGATTGTCCGCGTTCGATTAAAGAATTATTAGCAAGATTGTTCGCGTTCGATTAATGAATTATTAGCAAGATTGTTCGCGTTCGATTAAAGAATTATTAGCAAGATTGTCAGCGTTCGATTAAAGAATTATTAGCAAAATTTTCAGCGATCGATTAAAATCTATGTGCATCATTGGACACATAACTCAGGGCGAGCATCTAAGAAATAATGCGCGTATATTCTTCAGTGGTTGATTGATGACAACAACCGATGAATCGCTATTTTTAACATTTATTATGAGAAGTTCGCCCTTTTGCATAGACTCGCACCGAAAATATGTTCGAGTACAGGCTATTAGTGCGATTGCATGCAATTCTCATCGTGTCGAGATATTAGGTACCTTGATATGAATTTTTTTACTCGAAAGGACTTAGGCCTTTCATTCACGAGGTTTCAAATGCCATTCTAATTTTAAATAATCAGTTACCTGTTTTCTGAAATAAAAATTAGAACTCCCTCTAAATTTTAAAACAGGGCTAATGTGGGAAGCTCCTGCTATATGTTGTTTTGCAGTAACAATTCTTTCATTTACCTGAATTTAAGAAATTAGCACGAAAGATGATTCGGCGAGGTTTTCTCTAATCTTGTAGTTGCCCTAAGCAACGACGGGCTCGTCTCGTCGTTTTTCTTAAATATTCGTGTCCAATATTGCGGAAGCGTCCTTCTTTTTCCCCTAAACACGTTAATTATTACCTGAAACGGCTCATGATTCTGTTGCGAATAACCTATAATTTTATTTAATATTTGAATTGACCGAAACTAATATCTTTCTGTGATCATGAAGCAAATTGCCACTATAGAAATATGAGTGATATGTGCCTTGGCCCCCTGATGTGTAATTGACACAAAATGTCACATCAACAATTTCTACATGCAATGTTTGGGCCTCATGCTAAAGTAACTGCTGATAACTATTATGATATTAATTTAAATGCCCTGTTTTCATCTGATGTATGGAAACTGCATCAGTCTCGACTCGGCGATATCGGCCATTACTCATTTTCTTCAATTAGATGTGGCTCGTCTCGAACTGATCATTGGCCGAAATAAATTTGCCATTGATCAGCAGATCAATTACCGGTGATACGGCCGCTTATTTCTGGCCCCAGCTGCATCCCGTAGTGTGGCTGCAGCGTCTTGACTGACTGACCTTCAGAAAATAATATTCAACAATCAACAGATTGTTAGCTCTCATTGTGACTTTCGATTAGTAGAAACCGAAATCCAATTCAACAGCTTATAAGAACCATCCATATTTTAAAATTCCTTTTGTTCATGTTATTTCTCGACTTTAATAATTGCAATGATGTTAAAATCTGTACCGACAAATCCTTATCAAATATTAACAACAACATCTAGAAAAAAATATCATTACCTCTGGTTTACTGAGTTGAATTGATTTGAGGGCTTGCATGATAATTCTGATCGCTGGCATCGACGTATAAAATGTACTCATTCTGATGATTTTCACAAATCGTGTAATTTTTCATGACGGCTGCTTTTGGGAATTGAATTTCGGCTGAGAATGAAATTTTAGAAACGATCAAGGTTTCAAATGACTTCTAGAAGTAATTTTCAAACCTCTGATTTTTTAAACAATAATAAAATTAAAATTTCAAGACCGTTCATAAAATGCAATAAGGAAACTAGCAAGAACTGTCAAAATTTGTTATAACGGTGGTAGACAAAACTGGATATACTTTGATTGACGAGTCCTGTTCATAGGCCTAACCTTAGCAAATCGATCTGTCTTTCTATGAAAATACTTTGAATCACAATTAACATACAGTATTACTTATATTTAGTGCAAGCCAGTAGAACTCGCGTCATCAACGACCATCATATATACAGCAGCAACGGAGGGCCCAGCGTAGGTTCGTGATTTCAAACAATTTCACAGTCACGATTTCACAGTCAGCAATTTCAGCAATTTCAAGCACAAGCTCAGTCATGTCCAGGCGGTGGTTGCAAGGTACAATAATTGTACATCTTTACCTGATAGTACATGCGCAGTCTAGAGGCAGGGATACATATACGATGTAAGTTCAACAGTGAAGATCTCTGACGTTGTAAAACATGTTGATTATCACGTAAAAATTCAGACAGGGTCATTGGTAGGACATTTGTGTTTGTCTGTCAAAATTATACGCATTAAATATTTGGTTACGACGGGTAAAGGAGACTAGTTTTATTTTCAAAGCGTTTTGGGAGCCAAATGTTATCTCTAAACCACGAAAAATCTTGATTTACGAAGCCTCTATAGGCAATCTTATTAACTTTAGCCGAGCGATAACATTATTGTTAGAGTTTAAAATAAATTTGGAGTGATTTCACAGATTAGAATGTTACCGTACTCAAAGAATGCTAGACAGAGCCTGCCTTGCAAACCAAACTGAGGCTGGGACTTGGTTTATTCTTTGCACGCAATGTTTATCTTTTGTTGAATTCTGTGTGCATCGCACACAACTGCGTCGGCGCTTTCCTGGATACATGCGAGTCTGAGATGTCGGAGATCTTGCCTGATAAAGCCTACATTATGGCCCGTGGTAGTATTCCTTTCACTCAACTTATTTTATCAATATCAAGTTCTTGCAAATTGATTTTGAGAACTGAAAGATTATTAGGAAAAAAATTATTATGACAGATTATTATGAAAGTTTATTCACCGAAAAGATTATTATGATTGAGTATATGTTTGGTGGAATAATCGTTCTATCGTAAGTCAGTTTCATCCCTCAGAGTGATTGAATTTTGGGTCCGTAACGCAGATACGAATTCAGCTATCATGTCGCTGCTTTTACAGTATTTCTGACACCAATTTTTTTAGCGTCCGCGTCGAGATTGCGGGATTAGTCCGGCCACTCAATCTCAAATGAAGACATCAATTGGCAGTTTGATGCTCGGTTAAAATATGAGCTCCAATTATCTAAGTTACTGCCTCATAATATTGGTATACACCCAGAAATTGTTTCACGTAAATTTATGCATATGATGCCGGTGTGTTGTCAATAACTTCATTTTGAGAAGATATTGTATAAATGAGAACTACACAGCTTCTTTGGGCGAGTCTGAACGGCGCCGGCATGACGGTTGTTGTCCGGCTGCGCTGCGGTGACAAAAGACGCTCCGTTCCGCACGCCTTCTTCGCATCCGCTGGCGTAGCTGCTTGTTGCTGCAGGTGCTGGTGTTGCAGGTGCTGGTGTTGCTGCAGGTGCTGGTGTTGCTGCAGGTGCTGGTGTTGCAGGTGCTGGTGTTGCTGCGGGTGCTGGTGTTGCTGCAGGTGCTGGTGTTGCTGCAGGTGCTGGTGTTGCTGCAGGTGCTGGTGTTGCTGCAGATGCTGGTGTTGCTGCAGGTGCTGGTGTTGTTGCAGGTGCTGGTGTTGCCACAGGTGCTGGTGTTGCTGCAGGTGCTGGTGTTGCTGCAGGTGCTGGTGTTGCTGCGGGTGCTACTCGTTGTTACAGCTGCTAATATTGGCGTTGCTATAGAATAGATGATGGTGATGCTGCAGGCATCACTGCAGCCTATCAGCTATCACATCAAATTACTTGATTCTTACATTTTTAAAAAATGTAAGACGCATCAATTAAATCGTTGTACATTTTATCATAAGTTCTTTATTTACAATAACATTTAGTCCCAGTAATACATAGTACCTGTCTCGGTTGTTTCAATTCATTTTAAGTCAGGTCCAGTGGGAGTTGCTTTCCTCGAACATCAGTTTTCGTTCATTAAGAAATACACGAAAATTTTAGCTGGCAATACAGGTATTGTTTGAACAATTTCTGGGGTTAAACACTGCACGCAGCTCTCCCAGCTCTCCCAGATTGTTTGTCGCTCTGGTTTTGTTGCTCCGCCCGAGATGAGCATTTCCAAGGGTCAGCCCATCTTGTGTTTTTGCTGCGCATGAAGCGTTCTCCGTTGAGCCAGGTTTACTACGAGCTTCGACCCCTACTAATGACTCCTTTATACTGGAAAACTTACACGAGTATACACTGCACGGGTCTTTTTAAACTCTCGCCTCAAAAGATCAAATAAAATCACTAGATAACGTTTTTGCTCATAGGTTAGGATGCATTATTTAATATATTCAAGTTACTCATTTAATACCTCACTACATTTAGACTAATCAATGATGTTATCGAGAGTCGACGGAAGGAATTGCATTTATCGTGTCATGACCGGATTTCTGTTCAGCCTATTGCCCATCCCTCATTGTAAGCCTGAAATATTTTGATAATAGTTTCATGTTCAATTTCTTATTTCGGTTTGATAATTATTGTGAGTTTTACGTTTTATTCCATATTTCGGTTTGATTATGATTGTAGAGCGAATTTCCATCTCTGTTGCTGTTTTATTATTAGTCAATTCAATTATATATTTAACTATATATTCAATATATTCAATTGGTCTGCGTAACTAACGAATCGCATTTGGAAGTGATGCCCACACATGCTCATCTTCCTGGTATACTAGATTTACGTGTAACTCTTAGCCTATAAACATTAACTCATAGTCTAAACATACATTAACTTTTAGTCTATAAGCATACATTAACTCTTAGTCTAAACATACATTAACTCTTGGTCTAAACATACATTACCTCTTGGTCTAAACACACATTAACTCTTAGTCTAAACATACATAAACTCTTGGTCTAAACATACATCAATAAATCGTAGTATATGAATCATTAACTGCTACTCCTGGCTGAGGTCTGGTAACCGCAGTTACTCCCAGAGACAATTGATGTGTCTATCAAGGAACCGCTCAATATTATGAACCTTATATAAAATACAACGTAAAGGGATTTTTTGTTTCCCTATGGAAAGGTTCTGTCACGTGAAATCCACAAATTTTACGTTACAGCTTCATTTACGACCATCAATAATAACAATGGGTCTCATCAGAACATCCAGTGAAGTTTTTGATCTGCAATGTGCGTAGCGAGGCGCTCGATTCATCATACTCTTAGGCGTCGTATGTTTGCTGGTTCCGTTCTGTGGTCGCTTTAAGGAGGGTTTCCATCATTTTGACCGTTTTGTCTGACTGTTGCTCTGACATAGACTTGGAATTTATCTCTAGCATAGAACATAACCCTTCAAAATAATGGGAGGATTGTTCCTGATCGCCTCACCGCTGAGCTCGCGGTGTCTGATTGCGGGTCTCAGTTGTGGGGTTAAGTTATTATGTAGGCAGGATTCCTTACATTTCCCTTCTCTGTCTCTGTGCGGCCGACGTCCCGTGTAAGCGACCTCTTGTTCGAGTGTCTTCGTTTCTGTTACTTTTCACCTGTCCCTCCTTGTCACTTCGTCTCTTTGAGATGCTAACGCTGCTTCTTTCGAGCCAGTTTCAGCGGGCTGGACATCTGAGACCTTCCACCCCTTGTGGGTGATGACCTATTTTTGATTTGAGAAACTTTTGATAATTGAGACCTTCCACCTCTTTGGTGATGTTCAACTTGACTTTCGGTGCGAGATAGCTAAACAGCTGAAGCGCTAGTAAACTAAACTAACTTCAAAATAATGGGGAAATAGATACTCCATGATATTATTGTCAAAGATTTGAATCAATTTGCCATTTACTGGTCGTCCCTGTGGATTGCTTTAGCAACTACTTGATAGGTATATGGTTCGTCATGCAATCTCTTTATGATACCAGCATTTTTGCTCCAGGCCAAAGCACTCGACAAGGTTTATCGCCGTGAGACTTTGAAAAGCATGGATTCTTTTTGGTATACTTTTATCAAAATCCATTTTCGAAATTATCAATTGTGAACATACATTTTAGTATCTCGTAGTACAATGCATTTATTTTTATTAAACTAGCTACGCGCACTTCATTATGGAGGTGATGGCAGTGAGAGTTATTATTTTGTTCACCGGCCTCAGGCCATGGAAGCTGCCAGCGTCTCAGGCTCCTGGAGAACAGTTACACTCTTCAGTATGCATGTCCAAGCGCCAGCCTGTCACTGCAACTCCACGATTACAATTCTTTGGTGTGGTCCTGAATACGAATCTCTTTATTTAAAGTTTCTTCGTTTAATTCGATGAAACAGCGCTATGTGTTTCCTACAATAAAGCTAAAGAAAGCATTAAATTACTCGACCAAAAAAAATAAAAAATACTTTTAAAAATCATCTGTGAAAAATTTATTCGATCATTGCGTTGAGGTAGAGTAGAGGTATATTCATGTCGAGGTAGATCATGCAATTATGATTAAATCCGATTAGATTACGATTTAAGCAGCATGGTTATGATCATGATTATCGTTTTCTTATTCACAAAAACCTCATGTCATGTCTTAAACCTCATGTCTCATTGAATAGAAAATAATTTAGAAATTAAAAAAAGCACTGCCAAAAGTTATGCAAATAGTACCGTTTTTCAGTAAAATTGGCATTGCTATTAAGTTTTCGACAGTGAAAATTCGTTTCTTGAAGTCTCAAGATTTTGTAATAACTTCATCTTAACATGGATATTCAATTTTCAACAAGAATCGCACGAAGAATTCAAAGGCCCCGACGTGACAGGCCTCATTTGCACGATAAGAATATGCGTTAATGCTTAGTTGAGAGACTTGCCTTGGGTCTGCCGGTCTCGACTCGAAGACTCGATCGAATAGATCGAGTACCGATCTATTCGATAACTTCGTTATTTGTATCTAAATTTAATCTTATTTGTAATTTTTTTAAATATGAAGTCTATATTTATTTCATGTAGAGTAATGGTCTAATTTGCAGCATTTTCATAGGCTAATTCTTAGCCATATTTCTCCTACATGTGTGGGGCGACCACACACACGCTAGCCACTATAATTGCTGCTCTCAAGAAAATCTCATTTAAGTGACCTGCTGAGAATTGCTTCATTTCCTATCCGCATCATTGCCGTGCCTCGGCTTCCATGGTCGCCGGGAGGATCGAGCGCAATTGAAGTAATGGCTTAATGGTTAAGATAACATGCCCCTTGTTCGTCATGCTGCTAGTTAATAGTATTGATAATGCTCAGCAAATTTATTGTGCTTTTTCTCCGGAAAAACGTCATCTGAAACCTGCACAGGAGAAATTGAAGAAATCTTTTCTGTTTATTGCCCAGACGTTAAAGTTGATGGATAGAATGCGGTCGCCCAAGTCACGTGAACTGCCATATTTTCTGGCTTTATTATCACTTTCATGCGCCGCTCCCGGAAATACCCAGACAAATTGCACCTGGTTTCCAAGTCTGTACTAAATATTTAACTTTCATCCTTTACGCTGGAAAGCGTTCATTCCGTTCATTCAGAGATTCTTCACGTTCGACGTCATGTACATATTACTGTTTCACTGTATGATAGTTTTTTTTTAATTTCAGTATTTCGCAAAAGTTCTATAGAATTTATTTATGGATTGAAAATGACATTTAGTTAGAAAAGTATTTTCGTCGTGAAATTGTGCACTTTTGAAATATAGATTTGAATAGTATTTATTCTATGGCATCCTTTTTCACAAATCGCCGATTCTCCGTCAGCCCAAAACTTCAAGTGTATACTTTTGTCGTTTTCTACTGGAAAGATGTTGATCAGCCGCCAAGTTGCTTCACACTTGGTCCACTGCATAACATCTAAATTTCTGTAATTTCTTCTTTCGAGACCGTACGCTCGATGACAAGAAGCGTACTAGACGGCCCTTGCTATGTTCTCTTTTTGTCCACACTCGATCTCGTGCTGAGTTGTGAATGAGAATTTTTTCTGTCGTCTTAAACACACACTCTCTAGACTGGCTTGTCGTTTGTTTTATTTTTTTTTATCCGACACGTGTAATATGGGATACCTGCTTTCATTCAGAATAGAGAGGAGCGCTGGTGAATATGAAATATTATTTCGAACAACGTATTGGGTAAAACTTAGAATTTCGTTTACAATCCTGAATGCGATTCAGCCGAGCGAATGCATCTTCTTATATTTTGATGCTGAAAACATATTCCCTTCTTGTTTATTTCGCCATGGAATACAAGGTGTTCCTCAATTATTGTATGTTACTTTTTCTGTGAACATACAATATATTGCTTAAAAAAATTTTTAGTACAAAGACATTCAGGACGTGCAGTGACGACACAGTGCATATGTCATGCACCGGGTACATCGTTCCAACAAATCATCGACCGTCTGTTAAAGCTTCCACTGACAGTGCGGTAAATCGATTCCTGTGTCCAGCTACAACACCTGCCACAATGTTTAGTGTTCACATACAACTTTTACTGTCTGGTAATGTCCACAGAGTTCCTTGAACTGAGAAAGAATATCCACAGAGTTACTTTTAATTGATCTGAGGTGGGATGTCCGCACATTTACAACCCATGCACTATCAAACAACGTGTCCAAAAAATTGATCAAGTAGAATGCCCACCAAGTACACGTACCATATGGTACAGTGTCCATACTGAGGTAGAGTGTTTTCCAAGTGCACCTACCATAAAGTATAGTGTCTACAGAGTTTGCATCGTCCAACAGACACTGTCCACCAAATAGCAGGTGCCTAAGACATCCAACTTTCACCGTCTCCTCGCCCTTTCTCCTCAAACGCCGAGATGCCGATGGCGTTTTCTTTCTCTGACCTGTCATACAGATTTGGGTAGATCATTCGTCAAAAAATAATTTGAAATTTGTTTGGGATGCAAGTTTGCTTCTGTAATTTACACTTTTCTCTAGAATGTATGTTTAGGATATTGATTGATATATTTTTGTAATATTAATGGTGTACAACACTTCAGTATACGCACGGAAGATATTTAACTTATTTTTTTGCTTATTCATTAATATAGTACCGAAAAAATTATCATTATGTGCAAAGAGAAATGCACCCGAATGTAATTTGAATTTTGTTAATTAATCTTTTCGCACAATTAATCCTGCTGAAGGCCCGATTTTGTATCCGTTGACACAAAGCAAGAGAACGATTTAGCGATTAATTAGCAAATGTTCTTACCTATTCTTACCTACATCGAAATAGAAGAGTTGGATCAAATTTTCTAGGGACTTACTTTCTGCAATTAATGATCATTAAATTATGTGGAAATCTCTCATCCTATTCTATTTGTATTCGTTTGAAGTGAAAAATTAATTGAATTTAGAATAAATATCAGTAAAAAAAAGTTGCTAACTCACTGTTGACAATGTATCGGGTCACCCTTACATTCTGACCGATTTTCCCTTTAGGGTCAAATTTAAAATTTAGATGAAGCTTAATAGACGACCGATAGATTTACAAGATGATTTATTTTAAAATGATATTCTTTTTGGAATAATTGTATAAAACGTGCGGGTCAACAATTGTTCTTGGCATTTATTGTTGCTTTTGTGCGGCGATTTGTGTTGATCCTCGTATGGTAATGAAAAGAATTGAATCGACAGGAGAATTAAAAATTAATTCAACGGAAAAGAACCCAATGCTATTTAGCGCTTGAAAAAAAATTAATGGTCGACGAGTTTAGAGGAGCTTTATTCTTTGCAGAAATTTTTATGACCAATGCGTTGGTGGGTGGCTTATCATCTGCTGGGAATATTGTCGGAGCTCCGATTGCATGCCACGCAACTGCTGTGCTTGTGTGACGACCGTTCTACCGTGACGGCCAATTAAGCTTTAACAGCGCATCCCTGCAGCGACAACCCTTCCTTGATTAGGATTGAGCTCAAGAATTTCAGGTATAAAAACGTTTTTATTTTTATTTTTTAATTGCTCATGAAGGCAAATTTGCGTGTTTCACAAGATTTTCGTTTTGACTTCGTATTTTCAAAAATCTTTTAATTATGAGAAATTACTCGTCGAAATATTTTCTGTCATATTCTAAAAATCGAATCCTTAAATGTGAATTACAAACTCTGATGAAATTATATGATCGAAATAAAATGGCAAGAGTTTCAGTATGAATTTTCAAGGGATTTTAAGAACGTCCTGATTGATGTATTAAAAAAACTAAACGCATTGAAAATCTCATGAATTTATCTCAAGGCAGCCGTTACACTTTCAAACAGTCATCGAAAAAATGATGGCTTAATGTTTTATTCAGCTCTTTCATGAAATCGGCGCTTGATATTTTCACAAATTTAATATTACTAATTGCCCACCATGCATCTGCTCCCAATTATTTACGAAGACACGAAAGATACGCACTGTTGTTGCGTAACATTTCGATGTGTTCCATCAACCGGTGAATGTGGGTACATCTTTTGTTGCGTTCTCTACAGACGGTTCCCAAAGAATCTGAATAACTTGTTGAAGAATTAATTTTCCGAGTTAATTGGTTAGGATTCTCTCTAGAAGTTGTATTGTTTTAAAAAACCTCGTAACTCGTCACGTAGAGAATCTATTTTGACGGCTAATATTAACACGTTGAGTGTGACACGCCTCACCAGCCCTGCCAGATGGCCTAAAGAACGGCCTAGTCCGCGGATGAATAGGCCTATAATTTAAAATATACTAGTAAATTTAGAGGTTCCGGTGCAAAAATTAAATTTTCCTTCTATTAAAAATTTAAAGAGGTAGTACTGTCATCATAAATTTTCGTCAACAAACGCAATTGAAAAAATTAAATCGCGGAATTTGTCCGGAAAAAAGACCGTGCAACCCCCCGGAGGGTCGTGCTGCACTTAAACGTGTTGAGTTCTTATTCCTAATCTACTAATCGCGAGCGTGCATGAGACCAAAAATTTTCTCAACATTTGAACTAATTATAACGGAAAATACTTTCAATATTTTTACTTAACCCTTCAATAGTCCAAAGAAAGCTATTCAAAAACCCGTTATATGGTTTGTCCCGTGCGCCGTTAAATTCGGGTATGGCCGCCAATTCATGGTGCAGCCTTCCCAGCCTGCGGAGAAACTTCCGTGTTGTGCTGAACTTTCTCCTTGTCTAGGCTCCGGTCATCGGGCATCACCAATCGCCGTCGACTTGAGTTCAGGGGGAAATTTGGCAAGCATGGCTCGTAAATGCAATAAATTCTCACAGATCCGGAGAGTGACTTCCAAGTTCTATGCTGTATTGAACCTCAAATTTATTAGGTAGAGAGAAGTCCGTTGAAAATTATTGGAGGGACACCGGCCATCGGATATCATGTGGATGCATCTTATTTATTTTTTATAAGCACGACTAAAATAAATAGGATCTTTGTGATTATAGAAATTTGACTCATTTTTTCTAGTAAGAAAAAATATGTAATCCAGGTAAGAATTTCTGTACACGTGTCTTGTATTTGCGTATTTTTTCAATCAATCTGTGAACCAATATAATCATGTTTACGGTTAATTATAAACGATTTGTAGCCTACCGTCTGGTGACCAAAAGCACGGCGAAAAGAATCAAATATTATTTAAATTTTCAAGTCCCGTGGGTCTCCGCTAACTGTTCAAAAGAAGAAAACTATTTTCACGATGTTTCTCGAGCTAATTGATGTTAGCAAACGTATGTTCAATATTTTTTCGATGTAAAATGGACCACGAATTTAAGCGGGAAATGATTCGCCTTCGCTAATGTTTTATAAATCAATTTTATATAATTCAGAAGTTCACTGTAGAAGTGTTTTTGAGTTGCATGTATACACGAAGCTTCCTTAAGATTCTCATTCCTGAAAACGGTAGAGAACTACATGAACTTTTCATGTAAATTATTTAAAACCTTGACTAGCTTAAACATTTCATTATTAGAATGAAGAAAACTAATCTTAATTACGCAGGAAATTACATCGACAGTTTCCTTTTCCTTTCAGCTGCCATCAGAAAGAAACAAAAAAAAAAACACCCAAAGGCCTGCCCAGCGCGATGGTCTCCCGATGAAAGCTTGCATCTGTTCCCTCTATGCCATGAAAGGCTTGTGCAGAAAGTATCTATTATTTCAGATGGCAATGTACTTTCCTTGACCTAATTTTGTAATAGCTTTAACGCTTTGGCGGGTCCTGGTGCTTTATTTAAACAATGACTCATTTTTACCGCAGCGTTCGCTGAATATGGGTTTGTTTTCCATCTCCTTTAACGATGTCTTGTAATTACATGCAAAAATTTCGTATCTGGCCGCACGATTTCATCATCATCTTCACGCTGTATTTGATTTTCGTCGGAATTTTTGTATATACCGAAGACGTGTTATTTGTTATTGGTGACTGTATTCGAATATGTTGCTTGTGCCAAAATAAATATAACTTATATTTGAAATGTATCATGCATACTACACGAGTTCTATAAATCAATCCTGACACGCGGGTTAAGTATACGTTTTCCCTTGACAACAGATGCGGATGAATAAATACCATCATTCTTTAACGATTACTTCTAATGTGCTTAGGAGCCTGAGGGCTAACGAGGCGTTACGTTATTCTCTCCTACCGCAGATGCATGCTTTTACTGCCTGCATGGTTGAATTAATACATGTATTAATTCAACCATGAGTACCTGTTCTAATTGGGGAGCCCCGTATATTGGGAGCGGTTACTGGTTTTTGAAACTTCATTAGTTGGTTAAATTTGCAACAACTTTATTCAGTAATCATTCCATGACGTTTTATTTTATCAATATAAAATTTCCCCCATTCGCGCCCGAATATGAAAGGACAGGCGAAACTGAAATTACTCCATCCTACAGCTTTAATACGTGGTTATTCTAAATGATGGATCCATTTTAATACATTCGTGTTTATTGCGTTATAAATTTAAAATGAATAATTATTATTCATTCTGAATTTATACATCAATAAGTACGAATTTATTAAATTGGGTCCATCATTTAGAATAACCCTGTATTATTCAGTACAGATCTTAGTTAGTTTAAATTTACTCTCGCTTCCGAATAGACTGAAGTGGCTCATAATTTCCCGCGGTCCACGTTGTGGTTCATGCGCGGGTGCACAGGTTTTAGTTTAACTCTCTGCACAAAAGCCAAATTTATTAGTGTAATTAAGTTTAACAAGCTTCTGAGCCAAAATTGCGTCCGTATGACTCTATTTATGAGCCACGAAATTGAGACAATTTCCACATTGTGAAAATTGAATGAACAATACACGACGAAATGCTATTTTGGATATAGCTAAAATAGCTCCAGCTTTTTTAGATATATGTGAATAGTAACTATTTTTTGCGAGTTTATTGGCAATTATATATTTTCTATAACTTTGCTTTCACTGGGAGTAGCATTTGTGTCTGCCCATAACTTAACGAAAATTTTCCGATTCGTGAGACCGAGCTTGAGTGTTGTTTTTTTCTGAGTTCTCTAAAATTCGAGTGGGAAGCGAAAGTTCAAGGATCTTATATAGCGCAGGGCCATTTCTACCTCTAACAGGTTCCGTTTGCTAGTGCAATGGTGAGGTATACTGGGTATGATGCAAGTACTGTGCGTAAGAATTGCATTTATTGAATCACGAAAACATTTTCAAAATATTGAATTCGCTATTGAGCTACTATTCTAGCAAAATCTTGCCAGTCGTACGCGTTCAGCGATCAGTACAGCAATTACGATCATCGTAAATATTTAAGAGGATCTCGCCCCTTGCTACGTAATTGCGAAAATTTCGCGTATTTCAAAAGCCTGCGCTCGCAATCTACGCAAATTATCCTCGTCTCTCATCGGTGATGGATGCCCCTCTGTCTACTCGCTGTAGCCTCGCAACCTTTATACTTTGTTTGAATATTGTCCGGTAGAAATACTGAATGCATAATTTTATTTATACCCTTGAATCTCGTCCATGTGTAATTCTATGCAATTTGACAGAATTTATTCCCATGTGAATAATTTAGCATGATCGAGGCAATATTGGGCGAGTTTCCAGCTTCGTGAAATGATTCGCTTATTTTATCCATTTAATTAATCCTTTATATTTTTATGCAGTACAGTATATTGTTCAGAGTATTCAGTTTTTTCATTTTGAAATATGAAAGATACATGAGACCACATGAGTCACCAAACTAAATTAGTATCATGAAGCTGTAAAAATATGTTGAGGAGATGATTTTTTTTTAAGTATGCGCAGTACGCCACCACGTCGTGGCTTTCAAATACCACAGAGGCGTAATTACGTCTCCTAAGCTTGAAGAGTTAAAACGAGTATTAGCTTTTCTTGGGTCTTGAGCTTGAAGTTCATTTCGTTGCCAATTCTATTTGCTGGAGCTCTTCCTTTTCTTGAAAGTTAATAAGAATGATATTTTTAGCACTACTTTCAGCTCATGTAACTCAAGACATAGTGTCACAAAGACTGGATTAAGTCATTGTTTTGGAGAATTAAAGCGTAAAAGTCGCCTTTGTTAGGTCATGTGCTAGACTAAAGCGTTGCCATGCACTCAGGTCAGATTAGGTCACTGCTGGCTTTCAGTGACTCGCTGCCTGACCTCTGTGGGACGCTAGAATTATTCCACCCTTTGGATGCTGGTCCATATGTTAAATTGTTGAACTAAATTAATACGATATTGTAATGGTTTATGACACGCACATGTAATTGTTTATGACGTTTCGAGCAGCTTTGATAATCAACTTTAATGATGGAAAATATACTACTTCGTTCAAGTTCATGTGAATTAAGTATTTTTTTTCAAGCAAGCAAGTAGGTTCTTTCCGAGCAACCTTTCAGCGAAGACGTTGGGAGAAAAGAGATTGAATTAACGATCATTATTACATTAAGCCGAATCAAAATTTGCAGAACAATTAATTTACTTTTGATCATTTGCAAAAAATTTTAGTTGAGTCATGCCAACATACGAGTATATTCCAGTTTATAACGGTTATCTAGAAGCTATTTTATGCATTCGTCTGGTACAGCTCGATGCTCACGAGATGGTTGGCACGACGCTATGCACAGCAGGTATGCCCGAAACTTCCCACGCTACATCACGCCTCACACAAAGCCTATACACATGGCCAAGGTGAGCTAGAGATGCACCACCAATGCCCCAACGCACTGTTAAGTACACCTGGTGCGTTCTGTATAACATTGAGTAGATTTTAGATTATAGAAACAAAGCGACATTCAATTAATAACACGAATTTTGGAGACTTGTTTTCCGGAGAAAATCCAAGCGCAAAATTTGACTTGAACGGCGCTAGGGCATCATACGTTGCTTGCTGATCAGCTCTGTAAAATTAATGCGACAGGCATCTGTGTGGTGTTTCGATTTCATTGCATTTCAAACTCTAAATACGAAGGTGAAATTAATGATTTTGAAGCCATTTTTGATGTGCGGCAAAATGCCGGGATTAAGGGCTTTGTTGTAAGTTGGGGATTTTAATCCACCAAACAATATATTTTGCGAGCGGGTTTCGCTCATAGCTCTCCTGAAACCAAAGCAGTTTGGAGACAATATTAATCACATGCCTGCTCTTCTCACGTAGTCGATTTTTGTAAGATAATTTAAAACGTCAAGCTATATCAACAAATCATAGCTATTGTGTTGCTTTATCGTCAGTGAACGCGTTCCGTGCCATTCAGAGACAGTGCAGCGTGGACAGATAACAATTGTGCGTTATTTTTTTGCTATAAATATTGGTAGGGATAAATTATTTCTTCTTTATAGATGCTCACCCAGTGTAAATTCTGTCTTATGTCTGGAGCAAATTGCAAGAATTTTGCCGCAAAGTAGACGTATAATCATTAATGCAATTTTCTCGGTTATAATTGTGGTAGACCGGTAAATTTGCTATACAGGCTCCAGGAAAGACGCGAACTTCCATTAATTGCCGACTAAATGATAATTATATGCAGAGCTGGGCAGCGCTACTTTGAAATGTAGCGGCGCTACCGCTACACCCACTAGATTGTAGCGAGCGCTACCGCTACAGCTACAGTAAAATGTAGCGCCGCTACATTAGCCGCTACAATGGCCAAAATTATTGGAAATCTCTAAATATTTACTGTTCTGCTACTGGGATTTACTCATAAACATTTAATGATAATAAAACATTTTCAAAACATATCAATGCAACTTTATTGCAATTAACCTAATCGAACTATTACAGGTTAGATACAGCAAATAAAAGTTACAGTTATTTTTATGTTTTATGTCTACTTTAATCTACCAATCTCAAAAATTATCCACATATACATGTAAAAATCAGTCTTTTATTTGTATATGTATGTGGATTATTTTTGAGATTGGTAGATTAAAGTAGACATCCATGTAGGGAAGGTGAAACATAAAAATAACTGTGGAAAAATAACTGTAAGCAAACTGACACATTAAGAAATACCTGTAAGTGGTAATTGGTAACAACTTAACAAGTAACAACTAACATGTTGACACTAGTAACAGGCTGGGATTGACAACATTACACCGAAATCTTTCGTACAGCTTTATTCTATAATTTATATTATGTATGTATCATGCTGGTTTTTAAATAATATTTAATACTATTAAGTAAAATCTAAAGGCTTTACCTATAAATGTAGCGGTAGCGCTGTAGCGGCAAAACCTCGTATCGCTACTTGAATATGTAGCGGGCGCTACCGCTACTGCTACATTGCCTTAAATGTAGCGCCGCTACCGCTACTGAAAATGTAGCGGCCGCTACATGTAGCGCGCTACTGCCCACCTCTGAATTTTATATGCGACTTGAATTATATGTGTTGTGAATGAGCGAACTTCCTATTGTGTGGGCTTTTCCAGCTTGGATAAATTCAATATTGAATTTTTAGTGCATTAAAGTTGTTCGGTGGAACATGAAATTAATCTAAATCTGGTAAAAAAAACTGTGTAGACTTGCGTGCTTTGAACCACCAAAATGATGGCTCTATTGAAAATCCACCTAAATTTGTACATTTCGAAATTTCGTATAATTACATTATTTATACATTAATAAGTATTGAATATGTTTCATAAAAATATGGAAAAAGTTTAAAAAACTAGGCGTGACAGTGGGAAACACAGCTGGTTTTGAAACTAGCAGCGAAAATGCTTTCCAACCCATAAAATTATCTCAGAACCATAATCTCTGCTGACCAATCTTATGCTATTGGCACGAGTTTTCGAGGTAATCAATGAAAATAAATGGGTACGCTTATTCAGCGAATCCTCTTCACTGTAGGCTATTTAAATATCTTAATTGATTATTGTGTAGCATACATAGATTTCATCTATTAGGAACATTTATCAATTGTTCAGAGCAGAAAACGCCCCAGTGGGCAGTGATAAGTTTGACGCCGTATACATTGTTGATTCATCTATAATCTAATTTTTGACTATTCTAACTGTGCAGATATAATCTAGTAAGTCGCGCTTGATTATCGCCTTTATCCCATGGCGATTTGGCAATGACTTTGGAATTTTTAATTTTTTAACCAATCTTCTACAGCAGTCCTATCACTCACAATTACAGGTGTCTGTCTCAAAATTACTCGTTTTCTTTCATTCTTCTCAGAGAAAACTAATGCGCGGTAACACCGGTTAAATGTTACGTAACATGTAAACCTAATCTATTGCTGTTATGAATTTAATTGCTAACGATTGGCAAACTGCTTGAGATATAAAATCTATTTAGATTCAGCTAATTAGTTTTCTGTGCATTTTTTCACTTTTGTTAGCAAATTTTTTCAGTAGTAGTCAACTGAGTCTAAATATAATATAAAAACAAATAATACTAGGTTAGCTAACTCAGCTGAATTGGATGCAAAGCATTTGAGACCAATGTATTATACGATAAAAAAAGTATCCCCTAAAAATTTACCTTTGCCTTCGTATTTGGTATACTTGCTTTTTTCGATAATTTCTCGCGTTTGCCGTGTGATTTCACTCATACGTGTTCCGGTTGTACTCAATCCCTTTTCAACTGACCTGCAACGGCAGATGAAATTTATTGCTTCTTCTTGAATTATCTTGATAATTTTTAAGGTTCTAAATTTCAGACGACGAGTAAGCCAGTTTTACTCATTTTGTTAAGTAAGGTATCACTGATAACACTTGGCAGACCGTTTTGGTGTAAAAAGGTCGTAACACACCGGGTTTGACGTCGTCAATCGTAAAGTGCAGTTTACAACCTTATTGAACGTGTAATTTATTAAAGCTAGAGGCCTGTGTTTAGACTACTTACTATTTAAAATAATATGCGTTTAAAAATTACTTTTTAAGGACAACACTCCTAAAGAATTCAGTGTTTCCGATGTTACAGAGGTACAACGAATTTCAAATTTTATTTTCAAATATTGAAAAAAATCCGTTTATAAATTTTTGTTTTCATATAAAAAATGTAAAGTTTCAAAATTATTTATTCTGTTAATTTATTCATGCATTGTGTCTGACGTTACGAAAGTGTGCAAAATTTCAGATCGATTGGACAGAAGTTAAATATTGATTGTAAGATTTGTAGCAGACAAAATTATTTTTATAACTTTTTTAAGATTAAAAAAATGTTTGTAGTTTTTTAAAATTATTCATTTTGTCAATTGATTTATGCATAGTCTCCAACTTTACGAAAGTGTGCAATATTTCAGATCGATAGGAAAAGTAGAAATGTGTTAAATTTCGATTATAAGATTTGTAGCAGACAGACAGACAGACAGACAAACAAACAAACAACAAGAAGTGAAGTTAAAGAGAAGTGCTGTAAAAAAATTAGGACTGTTTGCATTACTGTCGAAAATATTTGCATTCGTTAGTATGATTGGTCGTGAGTGAACTAAATTTGTTCATTGTCTTTTCAGGGTGGCTTGCTACAACGATCACTAACGTGTACGACTCCTTCTCGGCCTTGACGTCGAAATGCACGACGAAAGGTTCTAACTAACAGGTAAATGCGAACATTATAATTTTGGCTTTAATATGATGCGTTTTGGTTTGTTACTCATTCGATTAAAAATGTAATAAATTGATGTTTCGAATGATGGGTGGCATAGAAGCTGAGTATGGTTTATACTTTACAGGAATGTGTTTAGATTGAGACCATGAGTCAATCCCGTGTTTGTGACTATGAAGAATCTTTAATTATTCCAGGAACGTTTCTGCTAACGTGTTCTGAAAGCATTGGCTAGAATTCTTGAAACCTCCATTGAACATGCAAGTGTCCTAATATACCCTGTACACTGACACAAAATTATTCTTCCATCAAACTCATAATTGCACTGTCCTAGTGTCGATCATGCAGCGTTTTAGTTGTGAAATTCGTTAGCCTCATAATCAAATCGTGAAACGGGATGAGAATCTCATAAGAAATCAGCCTTGTTATGAGCAAATAATGTTTGTCCCGTTCCGCCAGTTCGTATATTTTATTCATAGGACCATTTACCGATGAAAGTCCTACATCGTGACGTTGCGAGTTCCTGCAGATAACGGCCGGCCTTAGAGTAAACTTGTTTTGGATAATGAATCCGTGAACTGAGATCATAGAAGATTCTTATGGGCAATGAATTCTAGAGATCGGACAGTCCAAGGAAAAGTTCCTGTCTTTGATGTCTTTTCATCATCTATAATGGTAAATCGCATGCACTGCCTTCGTGGTCACTGTAAAATGTTTCTAATGATGGCCTCTTTCTCAAAGTATGAGGATATTATACATGAAAATTTATCAAATACATTGAATTTTAAAATAATTCTACCCAAATAGCAGTGCTTTTAATTTCTGCAGTACACATGGCTAACGCATATCTCCGTATGATTGGCTATCTACGCCCCGACCTGTCGGATTTATCCCTGCTAGTGCCAGGCGTTCTAACCTCTTTCCCGCTCAGCAATGTTAATACTCCGTCTGGAAAATAAATGAGTTCGAAGTCTAGTCTTCCTGTCGAAGTTCCAATTAGGAGATGAGAGAAGTTTTCTAGTGAAGACGAATGATGAAGGCCAGCATAGGAGCCGCGATATAGTAAGTTCTCAGAGCCAAGCCTTTCCTTCCACTTAGGCGAACATACTTCGTCACTAATTAATATCTAGAGAAACCTTCCAATTTTATATATTAAAAATAGACGATGCTTTGATCTCCGAATTTGTTGATTGGCCCTAATTGCATTTCTGGTCTCTTTATTTTCCGAAGATGGGCCGTTACCGTGTGAGAATCGGTCCGTTTGATGCTAAATATTTGAAGTAATATAATTATTAATTAGGTTGAATATAAAATTTTATAAAGTTTATGGCAGAAGTTAGAATGCACTTCTCCCTGAAGAATAAAAGCGATAAAGATAGATGCAAATTTTTTAAATGCGATTTTAAGATCCTGCCCGTAGATTTAAATAAATCAAATAGTTTTTCACTTTAACTGCCTGAGTATATGTATATGTATCTACTCTGACGTCGCTCATTTTTTGAACAGTTTTTTATTTTTTGAACAGTTTTTTGTTGTGAATGAGCCTTAAGCTTCTCGTGTATCTCAATGATTATCATTAAACGGCGAAAATTCATAAAATTTGTGCGTTTATCTAAAGTAAAACTTAAATTTTCAAATTCGCCTCTGAAATTACATAGTTCATGATTCTTTTTTCATAGTTCGTGATAAATCGCTCATGTTGTCACATAGTTTCATCTGTCGTATCAATTTACCAATTATTATTCACGTTGTTTCATTTCTAGCATCAGTCATTCATTTTTATCCTTTCGTTTCTCCCATAAAAAGGACTCATTTTCCCTTCTAGTTTAATTTCATGAAATAAAAAGTAATTGTGGGTAATTCTGCTCTAATTTTATTCGTAAAAATGTCCATATTTATCTTTCTTATTCGATTTCTCACATAAAAACATTCCTGATTACGATTATTTTTCTCGCAGAATGCGGCTGTTCAAGCGTCGGGACAGCGACCCGTCTCCTCGACTGGTGTCGCTTTCCCCCCTACGGCCAAGTTCCCACCTCTGCTCCGAAATTCCTCTCTCGTATGCATCATCTCTTTATCCAGGCTCCTCAAGCCTACACAAACATAACACTGTGGGCGTTTCTCATATCAGAAGCATGCCTTTCTCAGACCCCAGGCCTGGAAACGCTAAAGCTTCGTCGTTGTCGAAAGCAGCGCTACACAATGCCTCTGGCATAGCCGTTCTCTCTGTTGCCAGAAATGATTGCCCAATCATAAGTTCACGTGAAAAAAACCTTGCCAGCGATTCTCAAAAGCTCCAAAAGCTCAGTGAATTCAAGTCAATCATGACCAGAGATTTTTTCTGCAATGATTCTAGTACGTCCCGTATGGAAATTGGCAAGTCGAAACTCAGGCTTCCCACTCCGGTGCACATGAATACTTTTTTAAGACCGGCTAGAGTTACCAAATCTCAATCTGAAGGTGACCTCTTGAAAGACTGCAGCATCACAAAGTCTCGCATCCCAAGAAGCACCTCAAAAATCAATCCCATCCAAAAAGATTCCCGCAAAATCAACCCAAAATCCAGCAAGGGGTCGTACAATCTCGCTAAATTCTCGAAGGGGTCCCTGAAGGGAGAGTCAACTGTCGAAAAATCAGAACCAAATTCCGGGCCTCGAAAAGCTGTCGTGGGTGAGCTGAGAATTGGAAATGCGCTTCAGGAATTGAGAAGAGAAAAAATTGAATTTGAGTCGAAGAAGAGGAAAGTTTTCGCTGCTGACAGGCCTTCGAAGAAAATAAACAGTATTCTAAAGCATCCTAGAGAAAAACTTGATAAAGCTTCACTAATTGAATTGTCAGCGAACGCCAGCTCTGGGCTACATGAAACTAGCAAATCACAATGCCCTGAACGCATGACTCGACTTTTAATCGCATTTGAACCTTCTGAATCATCACGCTGCTCTGACAGTTCTCTTACTGAACCAACTACCGTGCCGAATAACGAAGATTCTCCAAAAGTAGGCATTGAGAGTTCTATTCTCTTACGTGATTCAACTGTTGATAAACCCAATGCGACGTGCAGTTCCAATGCATTAGAGCCTGATTCCTTAATAACAGTGACATCGGGCTCTGAAAAGCTTAGTAGAATGTCTGAGCCAGATACAGATACTCTTGGAGATGATGATGTAGATGCTGAAGCTGTATATGCCTCGCTCAAGGAAATCGTTGCTTTTAATGAGAAAAATATTGAGGTCGAAGAACTGAAGGCAGAAACTATGTCTCTAGACTTAGAAGTTGAGTCCGATTGCAAAGAGTTTTCAGAAAAGACTTCATCATTTTCCTTCATAGAAAGAATGCGAAATTTTAAGCATAAATCATCGCTGGACCTATTGGATGATAATTCGTATGATTCAAATGCCCCATGCGCTCTGAAATCAGCATTCGATTTAACGAGCGAATCATTCAGTCATTCCAAACCTCGCAAGTCTCACCATCTCTCAACTCTCTCTTTGTCAACGTTACCCTCTAGCTTCTCAACCTCTCCCTCTCTTGTATCAAACATTTCATCGCACATTTCCCAGACGTTTTCCCCGTCCTTTGGACACAAGTTCACTAAAAGGTTTGGATCGCGCCTGTCGGTTTCAAAGTGTCCGTCAGTGTCTAGTTCGACAGGCGCGTCACTAGCATCGGAAATGTCCAAGTGTTACCTCAAGGAGTTGCCTTCCTTCATCCATGACGGCGATGACGACCGGTGCGACGCCCAAAAAGCGCTCTCAGAAGACGGCAAATGTTCCACTCCCACCGCTGTCAAAAAAGGTGAGAGTTTTGACCACTTAAACTACAAGGGAACTCTGTTAAAAACGGGTTAATTATAAGGGCTATAGTTTGGTAAGTGTTTTTACCACATATTTTCAACACATTATGAAAGTTGCTTCCCATCTATTATCGTGAACTTCAAAAAATTATGCATTTAATTGCTGCTCATTATTGAATGTATTATATTTTATTAAACTTTAGGCTCCCATAGGTACACCTAAGATTTAAATTATATTCACCACGTAAGACTTACTCGTGTCGCACGTTCGAATCAATTCATTTTTCGAATAGAGTTTAATTTAATCCATGATAATTATTACCTTATCATTCTTTATTCTGCGTTCTCAAATACGAGTACATTTCACTGGCTGAATTCGATACTTTTAAATTTTAATTGAAATCGCTTTTCAAAATTTTCAACATTTCATTGATGCTACGAAAACTACGTTAGCGTAAACGCTTGCTATTGGAATCAACACGTCAGTTTTTCTGCATCGTTTAACCGGATGTTACAGCCAGTGAAAGTTTTGTAAGGTCTCATTGCTTTCGTCGCTCTTATTGTTGACTAGAAGCAAGCGATTTCCAATGTAATAACGGTGGTCACATGCTGCTGGTTAGGGTCCTGAAGAAAATTCATGCTACCGACACCCGTCTCGGCAATCTCCGCCTAAATAATTTATTAGCAAGATTTGGGGAACTTAAAGTCTTGAACTTAGCCAGGTGCTTGCATAAATTATGAGTTTCCGTCTAAGTAATTATTGATAGCTACTTTGCCTTAACTTCTCTCTGTGTGAGTCACTCAAGCAGAAGTTATCGGAGAAGCTCATCGAGCGCATTCGCTAGTTTCAATGCTTTCGAACTATTGAACAACGTTTCAAAATTTATTTCAGTTCTTATTATGTCGTCCATCGAGAAATTTCGCTGTACTTGATTATTCGTTTTGACATGTCATCTGTTTTTTGGCATTGAATGGCTAAACAATTTCTCTAAAATTGGTACAAAAATTGTTGAAGCGTATTGAAATGAGACAGCGGACATCTAACGACTTTAATTATTAAGTTATGCTACGCGTAAATATTAGGATTTTTTCCCCTCCCTTCATATCATTTTAAATGGAAGAGTCAGTTTATTTAGTATTCACAAACTGAAGTATAGCAACGTTTTATAATGTCAAGGTCATGATGTGCGAAAACTGTATTTATGTTGCACTGTTAGTTTCGTAAACATGATGCATACCGCCATGCTAAATATTCACGTCAGGTTTCCAATTTTAGCAATGAAAACTAATCCAAACATCATGCCTCGTCATACCATACCTTATTGTGTCGAACGTGTACTTGCTCCTCCGTGACAGAAACATACTTGACAGAAAAATACAAACTAATACAGGCGAAATCAACGATATTTGCGTTACTTTTTTGCGTCGTGAATATTTTTTCAGAGTCAAACGTGCTCCTCATGATGCTCGTATACTATTTTTCTTCTGCTGTCTTTCTGTCATCAGGCTATTCCACTACTTATGACTAAATTTACTTGACTGGGTAGCTTACCTTAAGCCTTTGGATGGATGGTCCGATTTTTTTGTGAAAATTCTCAGTAAACGAGTGGTGATTCAATTTGCCGTCCGTTGCACGAGACTTGATTCGATTAATCGATTGCCAGCTTCACGCACGCAACGCTTGGGTGCTCGAATAATCAAGAGGCCTTAGTTTCTATTTCGGTGCGTTTTTTTCGTATCACCTACGAGATTAATTTAAATTTGTAGAAATTTACTCCAAATAGTATGCAATTTTTCAGAGAAAACATGCAAGTGTTTCTTGCAGTAGGTCTTCCGCTTTGGCTTGTCTGCATGAAGTTTTATAAGATTATTCGTTCCCTTGCTTCATTGTTCCTGAGACTCCACACAAAGCTCGCTGGATCGGACTTCAGGTCTCAGTTGTGGGTTTAAATTCAGTCAAATTTATACGGAATCCCATGCATGCACTTCCATTTTCTTCTCATGTGTGTGGCCGACGTCTCGTGCCGACATTTCGTAGGAGTGACTTCGTTTCAATTGTTGTTCTCCTGTTCCTTGTTTGTGTTCGTTGTCTGTCAGAGATGTTATGATGCTACACTGTTCTTAACGGGGCTTGCGAAGTGAGATCTTGCGCCTCTTGTGGGTAATGAAGAAGAACTTATATAGGAAATTTGTAATGATCATGATTTTCTACATTTCTAGAGATGCTCCTTATTTTACTAATGGTGCAAATAGTTGACGTTTCTCTAAGCCAATTTTTGTTATATTGTCTTTACTAGCGTTTTTCTCCCTAACAGTGGTTTGTAACATTTGAATTTTTTCTCGCTCTTCATTTTAATGGATCCATGTGATCTTTTTTTAGAAACATTTAAGTTTGGGTTTGCTGTGTTTCAATTTGTGACATATTTTTGAGTTCATATTTTTATTGTTGGTGAACAATATTGGCCATTCCCAAAGTAATTATATTGGCCATCGCCAAAGTAACAATCTCATTCACGCTATTGTCGAGCGGAAGTAGCGCAACAGTTGCAAAGTTATACGCACCCGCGAGAATCATCAAATTAGCATCGGTTTTCAGTGTGAGATTATTTCTCCAACGCAAGTATCGTGCGTAGTTCTGTTCCGTAAAGCTTTCGATATCAGACACGGTGGTCTTTTAGCGCACTCCACTCACTTAAACGCCAGATCAATAAAAATGCCCTGAAGCGTATCACGGCAAGCTCCCTTTACTCTAGAACATCACAGTGTGCGGTGTGTTATGTTGTGTATTTGTGCCCTGATGTGTATCGCGACACGTTGCTCGGTTCATGTTGTGATCACGATGTGTGATACGCTGTGTTCTGCGGTGTCACTTCGATTCCTGCGCGGTCGCTTGACTGTCTTCTGAGGTATGAACTCGAGCGAACAGCTGATTGGTGGTCCAAGGCTGTGGGAAGAGGTGTAGCCCAACCCAATATGCCTCGACCATAACCAAATTCTTTTTTTACTATGAAATCCGTTAATAATAAGTGATCGTTTTTTTTTATAAAATAAAACTTTTTCCATGTGAACATAACCTCGGTAAAATTTGGAAATCGGCATTAATTTTTCAAGGAAATTCTTATCATGGCTACGTTTTTCCGAATTATTTTGTGTCATAAATGTTCTCAATGATGAGCTTGTAATCTATCAGATGGAATGATTTGCTGGAATGAAAAATTATAGCAAAAGATTCATTTTTTAAAAAGCATGCTTACCTCATTCTCATCAGTGGATTTGGCAAATGCTTCAACGAAAGAAAACCTTTCTCACGCAGTCCATTATCAATTAATGCTTGATGCCGGGGGCTGAACGACACGACTACCGTGTTGCTATAATAATTATCACACAATTAAATGTTTTCGGTCTATATATTAATGTATTTTTGGATTAGTAATTCTTGTTTCGTAATTACAATTAATTGACATTGGCGTTGGCTAATCAATAGATGTTGCTGTCATAAGCTGTGGTTGCTAGCATCTATAAAATATAGTTACCTATCGCATTAACATTTCATTTAGTATATACGAGGATATGAACGGACAGAACTCATGTTACTATAATCATAGATATTTGGTGACACCAGGATCATTGACATATATTTGTAATTTTCTTCATTATTGGTGAAACTTCTTGCTATGTTGTATGCATTTATTCTCCATCAATTGGATCATGCATGTATTCCCGTCTGTATCTCGTTGTTTCTTGTGTACATTCAACTTTTTCCTCTTAGTTTCGCTTTTGTCTCGCGTAGATAGTTTTCCATTTTATTGTTTGCCATATTTGCTTTCCCTCTTCGCTTTCAATATTATTTCATTATTTCTTCTCCATAATAACACATAAATTTCAATTCAAATTCAGTTTCACAATAGAAATTTATACATATAAATAATTTAAGCTGATGGATACGTGTATGTTTTCTATGAAATTGTTAAAAGTTTCTCAGAAGTTTGTATTTCAAAATAGTGTCATGAAATTACGTGCTAATATTGAAAGCTAGATTGCAGTTTCTTTAAGAATTATCCTATATGCGTGCCATGGAGGTAGACTTGTGTGGCATTTTGACCCGAATACATCGAATCAATTCATTTAGACTTGACATCATTCAATCCACCGTTTCTACTTAATAGTGTACGTATATCCATTCTGGATATTGTACGGCATTCAAACAATTATCCTCATAATATTCAGTTGATGAGGACTACACACTTCTACAAATATCATTCCTATTACTGCGTATATTGAGTAGTTGCATAAACGATGACCTGCAATACAAATTTAAGTAGCTTTACTGTAGCTATTAAGGTAGCGATGCTCTCAGCTGCGAGCGGCGGCTGTGACATCTGGCGTCGGGAGTGTCATCTCCCGAGCTGCTTGCAGGCGCGCCTCCTAAATTGACTTTTTATGCGAGTTTTTATCAAAGCTTGGAAGCTCGTCGCCCCTACGACTCCCCCTGCTAATTTTTTTGGGCTTAGCTTCACTTGACGGCTACAATTGTCTCAACATTTGCCTTTCAGGCCTCTTCGTACATTTTTAGCTGTGAGTACTCAAATCTGGCGACTTTGCTTGCCATGTATTTCAATCACATCAATAACATGGTTCACAGACCTGGTTGCCTTTTGTTCACCTCGAGACTATTACCTTAATTTTCGGTTGTTCCAAATCATTTTTCGTATAGCCAATTTTTAAATTAGTATTTGCGTTGTTAGTATTTGCGTATTATTATTGTATGTTCACCGATTGTTTTCTTCAATCTAGCATTATTTCTCATATTTTTGTCTTCCTTCTAGCTTAAGGAGCAAAATATTGCTTGTTTAGGATATCTTCTTTGGGAGTTCTATACTTTTATTTGTGATTCGTGTATGTTTGTAACTTTTTGTTCATAATTATTATATACTGAAGATCAGAAGTAATATCACAACAATAATTATCAAAACTTGAAATTTGTATCATGGGGAACAATAATTATTGTGATACCATTTCCTCTCAATGCCGTCATGTATATGAATGTTTCTATTTGCCGAGTCACGTTTAGTTGATGGTTCCGCCCATAGGTATGATGTGTCATAATAATTAACGTGAGCACATTCACCATTTGAGCTGAAAGTGAAAGCCTGCAGATTGTGGTGCGCGGTTAACGATGTCTCATAATTTCCCTAGAACGAGTCGTTTTTAACTCAATGACGACATTGCCGGGATCGTATTTTGTCGGAACGACATAAGCATAAAGAATCTTGTAGCTATTCTATTGGTAGCTGGTTTTTGCAAGTAAGATGTAGAAATTCTATTAATAGTATTAATATACTGTATATAGTACCCTTTTAAATAACCTTCAGAATTTGCCATGGTTGCGTATGACTGTTCATGCTGTACATAAGTGTTCACTTTGTACTGCTTATTTATTAGTGCCTCGATCCTTATGCTCTACTTGCCTCTATGGTTAAAAAAAATCCACCAGAGGGACTATGAAATTAGAGATTATTCTGGGTTCCGCAAATAATGGGTTAGTGTGAATACAAGAACATTTTCAACACTATATTGGAATGTAGTATTGAAATGATTTTATCCGAATCTAGCTGGAACATGCAGCCTCAAGTTTTTAAAAACAAGTATGTTGACCGACTTGAATTTGTGGAACTTATGTGAGCCCGGCTAAGTTTGTTTTTGTTTGGAGTTTGTTTCACGAAACAAACTTAAGGCACATCGTATACTCTACGCTAATGTGTATTACCATGCTGCTGTGGTACTGAAATAGACACAGCTTCCTAAGCTGAGAACGTCCTAAAACATAGTACACCATTGCATCTTATCGTGTTCACCGTGTCCATATTTTATGCAATGATTATATGCTTACAAATATATATAGAGATTTTAAGAACATATTTTATGTCATCATTATATGCCTATAAGTAACGAACACCATCGATTTTCTGCTAAAATGGGGATGATGAAACGTTATTTTCATCTGCCTTAATTCTTCGGCCACTGAAGGATTGTGTGCTTGCAATATGCTCACATCACATTGTGGAGAAGTATGTATGTCATGTGCTTCAATTCAGTGATATTCAGTGATCAAACTCTGTTCTGATGCTGCATTTGTTACATTCTATGTTTTCGACTGATATGAGGCTAATTAGTAAAAAGACCATATAAAGTGCTCTATTAAGCTAAAGTGCTAAACTAATGATATTGGGTGAACCATTTCCATTTTCATGTTTTTTCATGTCCACTTGACCAGTCCACAACAGATTCATTTCTTACGCAAGTCGCAATTTCCCATCGAATATTTCTTTCATCGCGAGGCGGTTATCTCACATACGCGTTGCATGCGGCTGGTGCAGATGGAGCTTGTCCTCAGGATATCCAGTTTTGGATGAGCTCGCATTATTCCACTTCACTGGAAAAGCTTGGCCACTGCAGCTCGAGCGCCGCCATCCTTTTGAGAATCTGCGCGCATCTGTGGGCATTTGCGCGGATGCCGGGAATGTTCTCAGCTGATCCCTTCATGCTAAAACGCAGCCGATACTTTTGTGCTCGCAGGGACCGCAAAATTTTTGGAGCTTTGGAAGAGAAGGTTTCTTTTTCCTTTAATTATTGTTGTTGTTCAACTTTATGAACTTGCCACGTTATAGAGGCTGGTAATTGTGCTGGCTATTCATGTTAAATATTTTCGTATTGCATTGGACTCTTATCATTCTTTCTTATTAATCAGAAAATTGTTTAAGAAAATAATTTAAAATTTTTTAAACAAAGATTTGAACTCGACAACATCTGACAAATTGCATTTTTTCAACTTTCTTGTTAGCTCTTGTCCCATTTACATGGAATTCAGCGCCACTGTTTGCTTGTATTTTCTCGAAGGGTTTTCTCCAGTACCAACAAAGTTAAGAAATTTCTTTACAGTGTCTTAACTATTAAATTGAAAATAATGTTCCATCTATTTTCGTCGTTCTGCGGCATCTTGACAAAGCAAATTTATTATGACATATTAAAGCTGAGTGTTTAACTCTCGTCAGATTACATAATCTTGTATTATAATCGTACAGAGGTCAGGTTCAGTTGTAAATAGCTTCAACTTCTCCCTGGATACTAAATTTATTCATTTTTCTCAAGCATTATTGTTTTGTTCTATGAATTGTTTGTAACAAAAAAGGCCGCACAAAAAAACCCTGGGGTGATTACTTTCATTCAAAGACGAAGGTTTTGTTCAGAATTATTAGTACCGTACATTATATACTTAAACTAGTACTTAACTGTGACTTCACATAACTATTAGGAAGAGTAGTTGGTTTGATTGCCTGCTATTCAACTTTTTGTAACAGAAGATATAGTTTCGAGTTACTAGTTCACCGGACCGAATTTCAAATTAAATTTTAATCACATTTATCTAATATTAAAGCCATAGACTCGATTCAAATTATATTTTGGGTTCGGTTTCATCCTACGGTTCTTTCCTTTAAACCTGCTTTGCTTGAACACGATCGAGTGAGTACTTAAAAGACGGCGCTTGAAGTCCATTTGTGCGGCAATGTCCTTATCTCAAGAGAGAATATTGGGGTGCCAAGTGTGGCTTTAAACGACAAAAATTTTGTACGATTCGACTGGTGCCTAACGCTTATGGCCTCCTGAGGTCTGTTGCGCAGGCAAGATAAGAGAACCAACAGTGGATTAGTACTGTGCTCAGCAATGCTGCACGAGAAGTTTCCAAGAATACCTTTTCACATCCGTTATTTTGCGTGAGTTTTATAAATAAAGTTTCAGGGTTACATCGAATTTTTCCAGACTTTCGCTATATTTAAAGACGGATGTGAAGAACATGTCATTATATTAAACCGCGATTTAGATTTTCACTATTGCTGAAGGTCTACAAAAAAGCGCTCGCATTCATGATTGAGGTGTAACCATAGTATACACTTGCTAGTAGTTCGTCTGATAGTTTACTTTAAATGAATCAATTCATGCCGGGAGCGGGTAACGAAAGATAAACTCTGAATTAGGCACTGGATGCAGCGAGCATATATAGTAATTTTAAATTTTTTGGCGTGCTGTCTAATAGTGTTTTTTTCACATAGGTAATTTGTTTGAGTCAAGTATATTATATTCGTAAATATTCACAGCAGCACCATTTAACCAACAGCTTTCCATGTCGGTTGACTTGAAGTAAAGTACGCAACCCGCAGTCGCGCGTAAAGCGCGAGTTCCTTTTAAGAAGCAAGCTTCTCTTTCGTTGCCCTTAGCGAGACCAATATCTCACCGCGGGGTCTACAAAAACTCCACGGAAGCGCCTCTCCTCTGTTCACTGGAGCGAGCTAAGGTTTCTACCTAACTTCTTGATGTTTTTTTCTTCGTCTGGGAGGGCAATTAGGCTGGGAGTTTTGGGTCTTCGGTGAAGTGTTTAAGCTACAGCTGTCGTTACTGTAGCGTTTCATTCGTTGTAATTAGCCAGTGGCGGCTCAGAGCTTCTAGGCATGGCCTAACGGCACCGGAAATGGTCTCTGTCCAGTCGACTGTAGACGACAGGAAAGTTCGTCAGGAAGACTTCCGCTGCGACAGCTTCGACGATTTGTTTCATTGCCAATGAGGTTACGCGGGAAAGAGTTCCCAAATTGTGGTATTTTCCTAGACATTTTCCTTTAATGACGAGACTCCGGCACATGCTGGTATTCTGCATTCCTTGTTTTTTATGCAATGGAACAGGATGAGTATTGTAAGAAATCATTAGATATTTGTATTGGCTTTATGAAAACGTGTGAACAGGAAGAAATTTGATTCTTTGGTCACTGTTCGGCATTTTTAATTTATTTGCCACATCATCCGAATTTGCCTATCTGATTCGGATCCTTAAGAAATAACTCTGCCTTTCAACTCTGCAAAACGAGTCCCTAAAACCATTTTTTTTGACAAGGGTAATGTGAAAAAATAATTACGACACCGTTGCTCCTAACAACCAAGTGCTGTGAATTTTCAAGCTAAACTCACCAAGGGCAACTGAAATCAGAAAATATAATCTACATGGTTTTTTGCGACTTAATAGTACAATTAATGCCTTATACAAAGTAGTTATTTAACAGAACCACGTGCGAGCTCGCTTTGCAAGTACCAAAACTTGAACGGAATATAGTAAGTGCGTGTGTAATCAGTGTCCCGGTTTCTTATTCACCGCTAGTTAACCTGTGCAAATACAGAGGGAGATAACAATGGAAAGCCAGACTCGTTGACAAGGAGCGAGCGGTCTCCCCAGCACATGAGAGGCAGCAGCACTTATTGCTTTCGTTCGCTGCTTGGTTTCCTGCCATTGACATACGCTGCAGCACGCATGCCACGCTCCAGAGAAAGCAAACCAGCCGAGACTGGTCTCGTAGATAGCAGAGCTTACGACTCCTCAACCGAAAAATCCTTAACTTAACAACCCTTAACTAAGTACAGAACCAAATTATTGGTCATGAAAATCTTGTGGTGGAAATTAACGATAAGAAGTATTAATATGAACTATAGAGGAGTTATCTTCTAATGGAGTTTCGTTTTCGAACAATATTCGCTGTTCGACTCCGAAATTATCAATTCTGCAATTATTTGTTCTAAAATTAAACAAAGAGAGCATTTAAATTGGAGTGTTTTCTTTTATTTAGCAATGCTAGCCGACCTTGACCGTCATTCATAATCCATGAGTTATGAGACTTTGGATGGGCCATCAAAAAATTATCCTAGTTATGTTCATCAAAGTTATTCTACTAAGAAAAAGGCAGCTTGGAACTCACTGGTAACGTAGAATTTTCATTTAAACGCTGGTTCGTAGTTTTGTCTAAGTTTTAATTTTTACTTGTGTAATACAAAAATTATATTTTCGAAATGAAAACGAAGAATTTCAATTCATCATACCCCAGTTTGAAATGCTCCTGTTTATTGCGAACACTCAAACAGAAATATTTCGTGAAAATATTGTCGTATTATTTCATGCAAAATATAATATTGCTATATATTATTAGTCTAAATACTCATAGATAATTACCCTACTTTCAGAGCTTTTTCCGTTGCTCCAGTTTAGCAACAGGGTTAATTTTATCACACGTTTTTGATGCGCTTCATCGTTTCTCACTTAACCGGTTTTTATCACTCCGCCTAAGGCGGAAAATTTCCACGGTATTTACATACCATACGAGTCCGAATTTTGAAGAGAAACGACTTTAAATATGTCGCTTTCTCTTCCTAACTTATTATCTATTGCACTATCATCTTGCCCTGTACCGTAATAAAATACGAATATGCAATTTTCAGAATCTCTAGGGTAAATTTATTATTTTTCTGCAATAATTTCAGAATGTTTGTCTGACTCGCTGAAGACAGAACGCGTGACTTGGTAGTAAGGAAGGGTGAACCGCGTTATTAAGCGCGTGACTGAGCGCCGTGACTGAGCTAAGCGATTGTTTTATCTCACGGGAAGCGCAATTACCGGCGATCAGGAAAAAAGCTGACCTTGTATCGGCAACGTTGCAGTCGCGGTTGTGAACGCAATGTATTATTATGAATATCGGCTTCACGAACAATTGTAATCGAGTGTGATTTGCCAATGGTGCATTTTCCCTGCATCGCTTGAATCTTGATGGCTGAGCAACTTTACATTTACTCATTCCTAGCTTTCTCTGCACGAAGTTAACAAATTCGTCCAAGTGTATTGTGATTGCTGCAGTGTAATTTTAAAAAAATCTAATTTTTCTCACTGTGACTTGTATTAATTTTAAACCAACCGTAATTTTGAATTCATTATTCTAAACTCTTGCAGTGTCAAATTCAAAAGTACGACATTTTCCCTCTCCGATTTCTTTGATAGTTCATAATTTATAAACGCGTAGTGGCGTGAGCAGCCAACATACATTTTTTGTATGTATTAACTCAGCATTAGCCAATACACTTCCTGCTCATCCAAATCATTTGTGCAATGCGATCAGAAGATATTTTAGATTTCCTCTCGCCAACGTTGTGCGACATTGTGAACACGGAGTAGCATCACGAACGCTCTGACAATTTACAACTTGAATGCAAGTCTGCAACTTGGATGTAACAGTTGCTTCACTGTAGGCATATACATGCGACTTGTATATGTATACCGGGTAATGTATACTTGTATTTGCCTAAGTCGTGGGTGTGAAGTTATTAAATGCTGTGACTTCCAGTGTTCATATGAATTGTAAATATCTTAGTTTATAAATCTTCATACATTTTGAGAAATAACAAAACTCTGCTCTTTGCATTTTTCGCTCATTTTTTTGGTTATAAAGTTGTTCATTCACATTTTAGAATAAAACTTTCCGCATCCAGGTTGAGCCAAAAAATTTCTAATTTATGCAAGTTTGTCAGTTGTGAAATGTTTTTTACTTGTCGCGCTAAACTGGAATACCAGAGGACCATGTTGACGCTCCGAGACTGTCGGGTTGGCCTCGCGACGACCGTGAAACCGGCTCGCCAAATTGCCGGTCGGGAATCCGACGGAAATTCCAAATTCTGGCTTCTGCATTTCAGGCTTTACAGCGCAGCTGGCAAGAACTACGAGCGTCCGAGTTGTATCTTTGCACAATCAACAATTGTATCTTTACGGTGTATTTTTTGTTGACCATCCTATCTGATGAGTTCTACAATAAAAACAATGCTAAATTATTTTCTCGCTTTGGATTTTTGTGTTTTCGAAATTCCATTTATTGCTTTGTTCAGCGCTCGTTGATTAACTTCATTTTTTTCATTTCTTCTCTAAAGATTGGATTAGAACACTGTATCAACACCGTGCAAATGTTTGGGTTTCGAACTGAAATTCGGTTTCTCAGTAGTGGACCTGATAATATCAGTATTTATAGAAATCCCTACCCTATTTCTGCCTCTCCTCCGTCGCGCTTCTGGCTTCAGGAGCTCGAGTATTACGTGTGCGGCAATACAGGCGACTGCCTGTAACTGCTGCTATACTGCGCACTTCTGAGGCGCCAGATTGTTTTAATGGCGCCTGGTCAACTTCCTGACGACTTCTGGTGCCTGTATTGCGCGCTCCCTGAGGGGCCGGCCAAATTAGCGTGGCTTACGCTAAGAATATGAGGCGGCCACCGTTTCACTTGTACTCGGCAATTCCGCGGAGTCGTCACTCCCCTTGCGACGGCTCTAAATTATATTAAGCCAGCACCAGCTTTGCCAGATTCTCGTTTGCTAAAATTTGAATTTATATTACTAGGTTTTGTAGAAGCTAGACAAAAATGCTTAAATTTTTTCGGAAAATTTGTGTTGTTTGTTTCCTGCCATAAACTACCGCAGTACAATTATGCTGAAACATTCGTATTGTGTATGCCGGCAAATACGTGGGACACTTTTTGGACTATCTATACTTCGAATTTGATTACACTGACTTAAAGCAACCATGAGCATAAATATTGTACAATATTCCCTTTCTTTCTCGCTTCCGTAAGTAAAAAGCTGCCCCTGTCCTGTAGCATAAGGGATCTGTAGTTGCGTGTACTAAAGCTCTCCTGGCCTCCCCATCCATCTAGCTGTGCAAACACACCACGCTTATCAATAACGCTTTCGGCAGGATTTGTTGAGCGAGTTTATTATGGAAGAAAGCTCCACCGCGCATGACGAACGACATTCGTGACCGCTGCAATCGACCTAGTCCGCTGTACATGGTGAACCAACCCTCCTATGGCTAAGTTTAAGCGATGAATATTCGGAATAAAAGCTATATTTTATCAATGATTCTCTAAGCTTGTTTTAAATTCTTTGCTTTTTTAGATGCTACTTTGATTGTAGCCAAAAACTGCAAAAAATATGCTACTCTGCGACTGATATCGTTAGCAGAGACTTGAATCTTGTAGTAATGAATATGATGGGTAGTGACTCGCAGCACCTGGCTCACCAGCGAGAGCAAGACGTAGCTATAGCCTATCATGAATGTTGGATTGCTCGGAACGGCTCATTGAACATGACAGGTGCTCTATTTATTCGCCTCAAAGATCATAGTTGTGAAGCCATCGTCTGTTCGCGGCAGCCTTCACAATAAAGATCTACTGCGGTCGTGCTATGCGGGAATATTTTTCAGCAATGGCAGGTCGCGATTGTTGCGGCAAGGCAGGTTGTGTGAGCGGCATTGTTCATGAAGCTCGCTGTCACTGCATACATCCACTTCAGGTCATAGCTTTGGTCTATAATCCACATAGTAAGCAAGTTCATTTATAGTGATCGATCCATTGAACCACATATCTGCTACTAATAATACTGAAAATTAATAATAATACAGTAGATTGTGAATCATACTATTGACTGCGACAGATTCGTCTGAACACAAAATCGACATTAGTTCGAAAGTAATTCTGTGGGAAACGCATATTATTGAGTATTTTGACTGCAGCCTTGTAATTACCGTTAATTTTTGCCCAATAAACTAACTCTCTCTCTCTCTACAGCTTTATTGTCTTGACGGCATTTTAGGTGAACTCGTCATAGTCTTTTCATGGTTCGTTCGTGCGCGTCGGGCGCTACGCTTTCTTTGTCTCGCAGGAAAAAGAGCGTCTGCAATTGACGAAAACTTTTGTTCCTGCATTCACCTTTAATTTACATCGGATCAGAGACCTGCATCACCTGAGACAGTTCACTCTAATTTAAAAAATAAATGTAGTGTTGTGGTTGTTAACGGGTTCTGAGCGATGTATATTATGCATGGAGATTTGTTAATATTTTATGTGAAGTTTTCCAGTTGTGATGATGAGTTATGTTATGTGTGTGAATACACGCAGTTCAATCGAAAATTAAATTGAGTGAACCAATATATGAGGTGCATATTTCCTAAGAATAAGTATTGTGTAAGATAATGATATATTGTAAGTTTCCACGCTTTTATCTACTGAATGGTTGGTACCGGAGCTAAACGCGGACTACAGTTTCTTATCATTGATAGAACGAATCATAAAATTGTCTATGTTTGCCTTGGAAATTGTTTCTTTTTATCGCATTCGTCGATACTATGACAAGTACGAGAGTAAATCAAGCAATGAAACATTTGAAATCCTATTTCATTAGACTGACGTGTGTTAAAATTAGGATTTCAAGTATGATAGTGCCCAAATATTTTAGGTTTATGTTACGTAATCATACGTTAAAAAGGAATTTGTCATCTTCGATCTGTTGTCATGTTACACGGAATCCAACAGCTTTTGTTAATAGTCTCGCCAATTTAAAATTTAGAATTATATATGTATAATTGTGCAGTAATTGAAAACAAATTATTATGAATACGATCATAATTATATTTATATTATCTTTATTTCACCCGCCCGTAATACTTGGTCATTCTCAAGATCGTGCTTTTTCATTTACAAGGCATTTTCTTGTCGATCTATGTGAATCACAATGGTTATATTGTCAGCTGCTCTAATGGTTAAATTGTCAGCATGAGGGTCACAAAATCTTGACCTTCACTGGCACCGAGATATGATTTGGATCTCGGTGTGGATTATACACGCGTGGACAGTAGCCCTCGTGCTGTCGTTGCGTGAGGGTGTACGTCGCTGCTGGATGCGAAGCGTTCTTTGGTCTTTTTCGTGCCGACGCTCTGCGGGACGCCAGAGTTAAATATCTTCTGAGAAATTATGAACTACTAATCGCGTCCTGAAATTCACGTCATTGTTATTATTTCCAACTTATAGCCTAAGACGATATTTCTTTTCATTTGTTATAAGAAATTGTTTTTTGAGAACTTCTTGAAAACTTGGACTCGTGATAATGTTGCCTTTTTGTCACGTTTTCTTAAATTTTTTAACTAATTAGATTACGAACCAAACTATAAAATAGCTTCATGTGCTCTCATTCTGATAGAAAAAAAAAAACATTTTACTCGTGTAACAAATCCGCTTTCAGAGATGTTTTATGAACCAAGATTGGTCTGTGGACAAACTTGTTGAAAATTTTTCAAAGGTTTCAGTGACTTATCATTTTACGCTCCGTCCAGTGAAACTCAATCCACCCACGTATTTGGTTTGACGTGTAATATTAGACTGTGGTGTCCTAATATAAACATTTTGAACAAACAGCGACACATCGCACATCTGTAATGATGTTGAAACAAGGTAAGCAATATTTAGTATATTATGCATATTAATTTCTCACAACGAATAATTGCATAAATAACCTGAAACTCGGGCAAGTTTTTCAAGAATCAGCATGTTTGAAGAAAGGTGTAATATAGAAATGTTTATGTACCTGTGTTTAGGGATTTTTGCAATCACCAATTCATAATTTAGAGAAAAAATTTTTCTTGCCAACAGATTTGCGCTCATGTCATAGGATGTCTTGTATGGGCTTGACAGTTCGCCAAGCTGTCTCAGATCGTTGTGCCTTTCATGATTAATTTCGAATTTCTCATTTCTAGATATACAAATTAGTAGTAATGTAGAAATTCACCAATAATATTCCGGTGACGAACAGAACGATTCAAATCAACTTTTGGGAGGGGGGAGTTAGGTTGTCGCTAACGGTGCGATTTCGCCACGCGCTATCCGCAAGACATCTTTTTGTTGGCACCGCTACGACTGGCCGAGTGGCTGGCTTCGCTGCCCTAAATGCCTTTAGAATTTCTCGATTTTATTCCTCTATCAGATAAGTTATGGGTTTTGTCTACTACTTATTTGTCATTCTTTCTTTTAAAATGAGAATTTTTTCGATCGGATCTCCTTCGTAATCATTCTAACCCACGTTTCCTATAGGACTCAACTCTACTCACCACAATATCTATGCAAATGAGGGAATATTTATGGCGGTATCGAGGCTTTACTCAAATTCACAGTCAAAATTTACGATCAATAATTTATTTCACTATCTCTACTATTCATTGCCTCTCATTATCGGCATTAATGTAAGTTGTACTTTCATTGCTGCGTTTTTTCTTTATTAATAAATATCAGAACTTACTTATTTTTCCACATTTTTACCACCGTACATGTGTAACAATCTAGTAAACGGAAAATCCTGTAATCGTTATTCCTTACATCACGCTTAGGGCTGTGGCCTTTCTTTGCCCAATTTTTAGAAAGGGTTAGATTTAATTTAAAAATAATCTCGAGGAAACCTGTGTCGATGGAATTCGAATTGCAAATCTCGTCTTTGAAGCAACTGCTTCAGAGATCATGACGTACGTTTCAAGTGCGTTTCGACTATACTTCAAGGAAATTCCACGGGACGAATCTTCCTTCATTCGCTGAATTTATACACATGTCATTTGTGCAGCAAAGAGTAGAAATGTACGTAACTTCGAACACTTCCCCTTTTTGCGACGCCATAAACAGAACTGCGAATAGTAACTCTGAACTAAACCTGTGAAGTACATGTACCGGGTTATCTACTCATTGTTACCATTAAATTACTATATATATTCCCTCTATGGCATCTATCTTATGCGTGTCGTACAGATCTTTACTTCAATTCGTTCCCATCTCGTTTCTCACCAGGCACACGATTACTTTTATCTACTTAATTACATGTGAACCCACATAACCCGTTCCTCGTTAACCTTTTACCTATACCCTGTGTACACTTCCGTCAAATTATAAGTCGTGATTAATTCAAGTCGCGTTATCTTGAACAAACCGACACGTAAACTTTGCGGCTGGAAACCGAACTGTGAACTGTGATCCGTGACAAGCCCACTAGCTCCACCTCACACAACGCCCTTAAATTGTTCGTTCTCATATCGCAAGTGTGGGAATGGCTCCCACGTCTGATATTCTTGCGTGAGGAGACCTGCTTCATTTTGTATAATAATGCCCGTGTTAACATCCGCCTCAGGATGTAACCTGACTTCTGCATGGTTCTCCTGTCACTTGGTAACTGCAGGTTTTGCGCTTGGCACTAACTACCAACATTTGTAACAGGCCATTGTTATTATTTTAACTTTTACCTAATTCTTTCAAACCAAAGGGTTTGCGGAGAGTGTTTAGTTATTTAATGAATATAACAGTGTTATATTCACTATGATCTTCAAATTTTCGTGATTTGGCAAGCCAAATTACAATCAAGAAAGTTGCATTTTTTGAAAATTTTGATATTATTTCCGCATATGCCAATATTATAAGTCTCCGCATACAGAGCCGCTTTAACGACCGGTCGTTCATTGCGCTGTCAACGAAATTCCTGACACAGCTGCGCCGCGCACGGCTGCATGCCTCCCCAGCCAGTCGCGCCCGTTTGCTTTTCATTGCCGCGTGCGCGCGGCCCCCTGCCTCTACGAGCGTCTGCAATAAAATTTCTGGTGTGCAGCGCATGAGCGTGGCAGACGATGACTGCCGCTATGGCACTAATAATAATTAGACCTGCTCCTGTTAGCTGCGCTCTGCTGAACTTCCCTGTTTGCGAGAGTGCTTCCTTAATTAATGAATAAATGGGCTGCGATTATATTTCATTAGTGGAACGGACCTGTCATAGAGCCAATTTAAAATATTTAAGCAGTACTATTGGCATGCAATTAAATCCTTAAGCATTCCTGACTCGATTTGATGCATATAATCAGTAGAATATATTACTCGTAAAAATGTGCCCATGTTAAGTTGCGATAATGTTTAAATTTCATTCATTCTAACTTTTAATGATCGCGACGATTTGGCTCGTCTTAGTGAATGATTAAACTTTTTTATATTTAGCCCCAAAATAATGAGTTTAGAATGTACTCTTGCCATCAATTAATGTGCTGCGCAATTCCTGTGTTTCTAAATTGAAATAAAGACGGGTGTTTGCGCGACGACTTTTCAGCACGCTTTTCTTTCACTCTGCATTTCCAAATACACGAACCTTCGTTTATTTTTAAAAGAACTTGCCGGAGCAGATGGACGGTGCTCTCGTCGTAAGTAAATGTGGAGTTACTTATGAGCTTCGATATTATTTCCCAAAGGATATTTGTTTTCTCACCTCGGCATTTCAGCGGCATGCGCGCTTTAGTCACCGTCTGCTTGCTTTGCATGGATATTAAATTTTAGGTCCAGCATGTAAAGCTGCCTAGAGACCCATTTCTCGGATTTACTGCCTGAGCAGGAACCACCGTTTGCAACTCTCATCGTCCTCTTCCTGTATTACTGCAAGTTTTCTTTGGTATTTATTTTATTGTTATTATTTGGTAGAATATTATTTATCAAGATTTGATTATTGGCATTGAACGGTTCATGACCTTCCTGGACTTTTTAATTGTTAACAATGATAACAAAAATATCAAGGGCAATGATGATTATCTACAGTTTAAATTTTATAACCTGCCTCTTGAGAGTATACGGCGTTCATCTCTTACTCAATAATTCCATATATATTACTCCAATTTTACTGCACAATCCGTGTATGATTTTTGCGGTGCCCTTCCAACATGTCACTCTTCAGCATTTTAATTGCTGAGGTAAAAATCATGTCCGCGCAAAAAACTCTTATTATTCTTGTATATTATCATAATAGCTAAATTTTTCTCCGCTGTGCAACGTTACTGCACGAATGAGATCTACGAGCAAGAATCTTATTTACCCTTTACTGGGTTTGACTCCTATTACCATTTTGAGCTCCGTCAAAGCATAAAGTTAGCCTGTGCTTTAGCTGCGGTTAGCATGACGATTCGAATGGCTTGAACATTTTTAGTTGGCTATGGATCTTTTCCTGGACCTATATGTTCAAGTCCCAGCATTCAACATTTAAAAATTAGGGACTGCATCTAGGCAGACAAATAATCTCTTTCCTTGTCATGATGTGCATGTTTAAACTCATCTCTTATATCTATATATATATATGGTTACAAATGATTTAGCTGAAATTGCATCTAAATAAATTAATTTTATTGCATTTGTGCATGTTTGCGTTGGCTGATTTCTCTTTGCGCCTGTCCGAAACTTTGTATTGGTGGCAGCAACTTAGAGTTTGGCAAAGTTTGAGCTCGGATTGTAGAGTTGGGCAAGTTTTTGGACTTGCTTGTACCAAGTTCTGGGTTTGAGCTGCTGGCTCTATAGGGTTTCGCCGCCAGCAAGAAATCCCCTAATGTTCTCCAGCTCAACTGCTTCTCACATGTTGGATCCCTGCTGTAAATCAAGGATGCTTGATACACTTCCGTTCATTAGCTCTCCTTCAATTTCTGCTTCATTGAAATATGACATTGGGTTATGTCTTTGACATTTGTAAGATACCTGTGTCCATTTTTAATTTATATCCGTTATATTGGAGGCATGAATGATAAATATTCTGGAGGCATAAGTAACATTTTATACAAACAAATTTTCCACTTGAATGGCCTATATATGGCTACGTTATGCAAGAATTTAATAGCAACTCCCCTTTTGCTTCTCAAGATAGCTTCACTCGCGCGCTTATCCGTATTTTTATGCTGATGGCCTCCAAACGACAGTTTGATGGAAGGCCAATCCTGCTCAAGTGAGCTCTTGGTCCCATCTCCGTCTAACTCTATGGTCCATCAGACTCCAGTCGGCAAATATTATGACTTTTTGTTCACTATACTCTCATCTTTATTGCTACTTCAGTTCGAAACTTATTCATTATAAATTGCCCAACCGTTTTGACCAACGTGCAACTCTTCAGAGATATTCTTTTCCTTGTCTTCGGGATTCAGGATCCATTCGTATTTCGAGAATTCATTCGTATTCTGAGGAACACTTTCCTACAAAACTAGGGACTGTTTTTTACGCATGCCTTGCTTTCGATAGTTTTTTCTTGAATTTGAGAGGTCGGGTTATGTAAACCGGATGCTCCTGTTTTGAAAATTTTACGCATGCATGAGCTTCCTTCTGTTTAATTTATCTCATTCGTATTGCTAAAATGAAATGAGATGTCCAGAAGTGAGATAAAATTTCCATAGAAATGCTTATCTAATATCGACACTGCGCTTGAAACGCAGGATTTGTCGATGCTTCCTATAATTGATACATGCATCCCTCCTGCGTAGATTTGCTTGCATTTGCATAACGTTGCATACCGTACGAGTATGTTAACAGATTATATGGAAATTATCCTCACTAATCTGTTTAGATATTCATACGAGACACGCCTCGAACTTGGTTATTCTATAACAGCTAATGTCATACGTAGCATTTCTCTCAATTTATTGACTTTTTTTAGATAACTATATCTACCAGCTTTCGAGATCAATTCCTTCTTATGGATTTGCTTTCAAATTTCTTTATTAATTGAAAATTTCCATGAAGCCTATCCACCTTACACTATTTTATTCATTTTTTATTTTGTTCGATGGCCTGAGGTATTCTACGTCATCATTGTCGCTGAACTCGTTGAACTCGATGATTTGAACAATTTAAATTCATTTTAAATTGAATCCCCTCCTCTAAAAATGATAATTTGCCTCTCCGTTCTAAATAGTAAAATTCCGTTTTTGATACTACTTTCATGATAATATCGCTGTTATTTAATTTCATTGATGCATCATTTCCATGTTTTTATAAGTTTTATTTTTGCTTACCATCTGGATTTCCTTGCTATGTTCCGGGCTGGCAGAGGCGAGGGCGACCCGGCCACACCCATGACCGAGGGAAGAGGCTCGACTCAATTCTTGTGATTGGCTTTTTATTGTACGATTATTGCTTCTGCCTTAGCTAATACGCCGCATCCTGCTATTCCCTAGTGTGTCTAGTCATTTATATATTTATCAAAAATAGTATACATGGATGGTCGTTAAAATTAATAATTGTAGTCGTTGCAGATGCGCCTACTATTGGCACTGATGAGTCCACCATAAATAAATTGGAAGAAGTCCATTGTTGTACCTACTCTGAATGAGCCGTTATGTTTTAATCAGTACTTCAGTGTAGATTGACGCAAATTTCCGTAGTTGTTAGACGAATAAACGTTAAATATATTTTAATTGAATTCTTTGCTTATGTATGATACGGAAATTAAAACACGAAGATAATCCAGGTGATTCTCCAGAATGTGTTATATAAGAAAGAATTGAGCCAACTTTTCGTTCTTGTCTAATTAAATCCCTATGAAATATTTCCAGTTTTCTTAGTTTATTTCTTCAAGTCTCTTCACATTAAAAATATTTAGATTCCTCTATTATTCCCTGAAATAATTTTTTCCTCTAATTTGCGGATTTAAATGGAAAATGGAATTATTACGGATTTTTTGTACATAATTTTTCTTATTTTCCTTCTAAAGCTGAAAGTTTTCTTCTGAAAATTATTTTCTTGTACAAACAACTCGTCTGACAGAAATCGTCCCGACCTACTCTTTCGTAACCGAAAACGATTCACAATCTATAGAAATGAGAAATATATGGAGTTTTAATGCGTGAATATATACATTAAAAAATTAGAGTTGCGTGTTAAATTAGCGTGAAGTAGTGCCTAAAAAATTTTAATCCGCGGTTTTTTAAACTGCATCATGAAAACTCGAGAAAAATTTATTTGAACTTCGGAGTGCCCGAAGTTGTTTGGTTGTACAGTCCACTGCAGGACGACTGCGCTCGAGTGCATGTTGAATCCTACGCGTCGACTTATCCTTCTTTTTATAGCTCTTGATGCGCTCTTCATGGCATCATCATTGTCGGCTTATGGCTTTTATGGCTCCTGATGCTCGCTTCTTGGTGCTCGATTTGCTCTCGAGGCCTTCAATAGCTCATCAACTCCGATGATCTGCCCTTAGCGCCTCCGCATTGATCATCCACTTTTTGTCGCTCTGTTTTCGGGTGACAAAAAGAAGCATCTGTATTTTTCCAGAATTTCCTATAAGTGAATGTAGCAGGAATAAACGGTTGTAGCGTATTGGTTAAAAGTTTTGGTGATGACCGGCATTCGACCAACTTCAATCTTGTCCACTGAAGAGAATGGCGTCTCAATGGCGAATCATGTATATTTAAATAATTTTATGTGGTGGTTTCATTAAATTGCTGTGTCGCAGCACCCGAAGTCCCCATATGTACATTTTTAAACGAATCGTCAGTCACATCGAAGCAGCTCAGAGGTGTTTAAATATTGTACTTTGTATCAGTAATGTAATAAATAATACACTTGGTGTCATAGTTCACAATTTTTCTTTAGTTGTGATGATCAGAGACTTCACTCTTAACGCCAATAGGGAGGAACGTTGTCTTCAGTCGTGTTGTGAGGCCTGGCACAGTTTCGGGCCGTAGCTTGGCAGCTTCGTGTCGTCCAGCCTGCAAATTCGGTTAGCGAGCATAAATTTGGCTCGCCCAAATGGCTGAAATGATGGAGCGGAAACTGGCGTGTGCTACTACTGCTCTGAGCTTTGCTTTTGTTTCCTGCTTCTGTAGTTGGTAGTCGACGTATAATACTCCACTGCATGTTAGCTTTGAGGTTGAAGTAGTTGAAGTTGATGTGGCTTTTATAAGCCAGCTTCTCTTTGAGTTATCGCGATGTTTTGTCATGCGCAAGATTTTAAATTACTTGATTCATTAATGGTACTGCTTTTGATAGATTCTTATTCACTGTGTCGTTTAGTTGTTAAAATTTGTGTCCTCTATAATTGTTCACTAAAATGTAATAATTGGCTTAGAATAGCTCTTGCGACAGCATAATATGTAGACATCTACAATTATTTATACTTTTTATACACATAGTTGCTTAGTAAATATTTGATAATGATTTGCAATATATTTATCGTAATAAATGAGTGCGTAGCACAAGTTTATTCACAGTAAACCGTTGAAGGGCATTAGATGACCGCTTTAGGCTTTATCGCATTGTCGTATCTGTGCCCTCGTTAAGGGTCGCATGGAAGCTCCTCAGTGGCAGGTCAGGTCTCTATTATAAGAGTTGCGTTGTGCGAGGTCTCCTTATCTCGAGGATCTCCCTCGCTCTGTTGGCCGTGTTATCCTGGCCTAAAATATCACCCGTCGTTCCAAAGTCCCTGAATTAACCGCGCTGGTCTGATAGCTACCTCGTCGTTACAACTATTTTTACTAAAAACTATTTTTGAGATTTTTTCAACCCTAGTTATCTCCGAGGATTCACGCATGAGAAATTTCTCGTACATTGAAAATGCTACCCCAATTCGCACACTTTATTTCATTTAAATTTTGGTATTTGAACCACTTTTAGACTCTACTTTTCAATACAATCAAATTTTCTTATTTTTGGTGAAGCTTATTCTGCCTATTTTAAGTTTTTTCGCGGTTAAAATGTTAATACTCTTGCCCGAAAAATTATCACTAATTTTTATTTTTAAGCTGAAATTCTGTAGTTAAGGATTTTAAATTTTGTTAGAATCTTTCTTTGGTCTGACAACTTTTCACCTTCGTCAGCTTTTTCAAATTGCTTTTGACTCTGCCTTCGTGAGAAGAGATATGCTCCTCGCGTGCATTTCTTAGAGCTAATTTATTATTTTCCTTTCATTTTTCACGGAGCTCACTTTATTATTTTCCTTTCATTTTTCACGGAGCTCACTTTTCCGGGCGGAATTTCCGCCAGCCTAATTTTAAGTGGACGGCGTGTCGTAAATCATTCAGTTCTTTCCTGATAATTATTGCTTCAGGATCCATGTGAATTATCTCTGCAAGATTATCCAAGCAGGTTCTGATATTCAAGAACATTAATTCGTGCATGAAATTCTTATGAAAGAAGAAATCGTGCATGAAAATAGTATGAACCGTATTGAAATTTCGATTGTTCTTCAATTGATTTTAGCAACGGTCTTTTTTTTTAGCTGAAAGTAACTATATGACGTAGAAATGTGTTTATTTATAGTTTAAGTTTATTCGTAATTTAGGTTGAGTTATAGCTAGAGCTCTGTTTAGTTTACTTTTAATTTTTGTCTGTGTCATGCAGTTTACATTTCATTTTCAGTGCAAAAACTATTGAGAGAATAAAATGTAAAAAAATATTATTGTAATGCACTTACGGTTGTCAAAAGTGTATGGAAATTCAATTATGAATTTATGCAAGAATATTAGATTTTTTTTAGCAAAGTCAAGTATGCGCTGAACGTTCGTATCTAATAATTATATTATTTATTTTTTATATATTTTTCTATCTGCTGTCATTGCTTCATTAATTCATGGCTTTAATGTGTAATGTGCGGATAAAATTGCTCTTTGATTGTTCGTATTTTTCACTTTAGCTGAGAAAAAAAATCTAAGTTACTGAAATTAATATAGCAATCAATGTTCAACTCTGTCCATATTTTATCCCATCAAAAACATTCCTGCTTCCTGCTTTTCATAACTCCATTTATATCATTCGTAGTACGATTCAGGCATTAATTTCGTTCAATAAACCAAGAATGGATATCCTCTGAAATGCTATCAATAATCTTGAGTGATCTCAAGATCAACGTAGATCCGTGCTCAAACGGCTGTTTCGGCTGTTTGGAGTAGCTGCCGTTCCGGCATGCGGTGGATTAGCAACAATTGATATCTTGAACTTTTCAAGAACTGAGGGATTTTTACTGTTTGACCTGTGAATAATGTTGCTGTCGGCACTTTGCTGCTTTGGCCGCGAACGTAAACCACATTTACGTGCGATGTTGTAACCGACGAAGAAATTTTGAAATTTACGTTCATTTTAAAGATCATGGATGTTCTCTTATGTTTCGAACTGGGGTTTTGCCTTTTACTGCAAAAATCGACGCTCAATATTCTTACTGACAGGTATTTTCATTCATTTTTGAAATTTAGAGAAAAACTATTCATCCAAGCGATGTCATCAGTCGAACTTTTTGCGAGTTCGCTGCGCGAAGAAACATCCACTTCGCTGTTAACGAAATGAAAGTTTCGAGCTCACTGCTTGACTGCATAAGTGAACAAATACGGCTCCATAGATGAGTAACTAGCAGCTCACGAATGCTGCGGTTCGAGAGACCCGGCGCAACTGCGTCACACTTTCTCGCGCGGGAGTCGCTGGTGCGGGCAGCGGTCGCTTTCTGTTTCATGCACGGCGTGGGCACAGATAATCTAGAGCGGTGTTGATGTGGCTTTCATAAGCCAGCTTCTCTTTGAGTTATCGCGATGTTTGTCATGTGCAAGATTTCAAATGATTTGATTCAGTACTGGTCCTGCTTTTGATTGATTCTTATTCACTGTGTCGTTTAGTTGTGAAAATTTGTGTCCAAATCGGGCTGAAGTTATTCTGATGCTCCTATCAAATTGAGCTTTTCTATGTATTTAATTCAATGATTCATTAACACATCACGTCTTGAATATATTGTTCTTTAGATTTATCGTGTCAAAATTCATAGTAAAAAATTTATCGTTAATCGTGATTAAATTTTCTTGTGAATCACTACGCTTGTCGGTGATTGAGTTGCACTGTTGAGTGTTTTAATGATAATAATAATAATAATAATAATAATAATAATAAATGTAAATCTAAAGATTTATTATACCGAGTTTTTATCAGTTTTAATATATCTTCTTCAGCACCTAGGCCGATTTTATATTACATTTTAAGTACCCTATGTTATACATAAATAATTTACATGATAGGTTTCATCCTCGCTATCGCTATACTTCATGCAGTTGTGGCTGCATCGTAGTTCATGGCTCATTTGTGTTGATTACAAAGGCTTTAATACGTCTGATTTCTGATTGGATTTTTCTGTCACATTATTGATGATTTTTCTGCCAAGCTAAGCACTTGTTGTGAATTTCATTCCCTGCATTCGAGTTCGATCCCCCCAACCCTACGTGTGTACAGAGGATTAAATCTTGCAACTTCGTCGTCAGCAAAACCGGCCGTGCGTTCACTTCTCTCGTCTGATTCTATTCACTTCGATGCAAACACGACAAAGTTTTATTGCTTGCTTGTCAATCTGATGCACTGACGCTATTGCTGGGCTGTGCAGTGTGCAGAGAAAACTTCTCCGAAATAATCCTTACGCCATTTTGAAGCCCCCTTACGTTGATTTAGCATACTGTTGATATCATTCACATTGATATTACTTTCATATGGTTATGGTAATTCTTTAAGTAGGTTTTTCCGGCGACTACATCCACAAAACATGCGGATATTATTTCAAGCATGCCTGATTTATAGCTCAGAGTACACTGGACGTGTCTCATTTCACTTCATCACTTCAATGGCCGCTCAATTCTCTTCTATGATTCCAACCCTAAATTTTCCCAGCGATACTTTCATGCAATGGGATAATGAAGCTGAATTTGTGAAGAAATGTTGCTGAAAACCTGCCACCTCATGAAAATTCAAATTCTTTGTTTACTGGTCGGTAGAGTTACTCACTGTTTCTTAATATTTAGTACGTATTTGGCAATTCAGACTCAGTCTGGAGTTGCCGACTCTAACTTGAGTTGCAAGTGAGTGGGCAGCTCGTGATTCGTGAATACATCACGTGGACTGGCACCCAGCATGGACACGACCTACCGCTGAGCATCATGTATTCGTGATCAATAGCGAGGTTCATATTCGGTTCCTGATCTGACGTCACTAATCTTCTCTCTTGTTTGTATCGTGGGATGGTAAAAACAGTCGTACAAGATCATGTTCATAAGATACTGGTATTAGGCAGGTGGGAGTGTGCGTCTAAAGCTCTTGGTTTTTGATTTGTTATGAACAGCTGGAGATCATTCACAGATGGTGAATGCCGTTCCCGTGATCGATCAATATCACTGCGCAATGATTTACAACAGATGACAATTATAAGTTTTGCTTTTATATAGATTTTTAAATAGCACATTTTGCGACGCTAAAAGTGTTATTTATTCTGTTCACTTTTATCTATTTTTTACAGCATAGTCCCGCTGGTATATGACACATATTTACTGCTATAGCACATCTTGTAACGCTATAAGTGTTATTGTGTTTGCTCTTATCTACGCATATTTACTGTCGTCAGAAATTTAGCAATTTGGAAAAATAGGCTGTGCTCTGAAAATTATTCAGGAGAATTGAACCATATGAAGAAACTGAGAGTATACAGTAAGAAACTCAGAGCTGAGGAGACTCCTTGATCTCATGATGTATGATTGCAACATCGAGCTGCCGGCATCCGAAAGACGTGTGAGGCGCACGCAAGCAGATCGACGTGATGGCGTGCACGTCTGCCAGACGTTGCGTGGGAGCTCGTCGTCGCCCGGCGTGGCGGCACCCGCAAACTCGGCGAGCTCGTCGTCGCCAAACCTGGCGGCATTGATGCTTGCATCGAGCTTATTACCTAAAGGGCGATTGCCATTGCATAAAATAACAGTAAATGTCATTTTGATTGTTAGAAACGCAGACAGACCAACATTTGGCAGCCGTCTGCCAATGCGGAAGGTGGCGCTTAATTATAGCGTGGTCGAGTTGTCCTGAAGCCTTCAACGAACCACAAGTAACTGTTAACTGCATGATCCCAATTTTTCAGATCTATTTTTCAGATCCCAATTTTTCAGATTAATATTTGAATAATAGTAAAGCATAACGCGATTTTAGATAATCACTTATCTTTAGGCATCCTGTCATCTTGCACATGTCATCTGCGCATTCTTCCATCGAGTTTTCTAATACGCATCTCCTGCTACCGATTCCTTTTGGTAGTTTGTTCTATTGCTTCGAGAAGAGACTAGTTTATTATTGTGCGTTAGTGTTTTAATCCATCTAATGTGGCATATGTGCGTTTAGGAATGTGCAAGCTTTTAATAACTGGTTAAATGTGAACGCAGCTCCGGAAAATAGAAGTGACCTCTGCATGCTTGGTGTGTCATGCGGTGTAATGTTCTCACCGTCCGGCCCGCCATAGCGAGTATGCAGCAGTCCCGCTGGTGTAGCCCTCTAATGACATTAATTACCGTACAACGGCGTTACTTGATCGTGTGCGAGCAGCAAATGCGAACGCTGGAACGTGACGCAGGCCTCAACTCCAAGATAGGGACTGAGACCTAGATTTATCATAAGGATGAAATCGTGGGATGCATGGTAACGTTATTCTCAACTCTAATATAAGGACTGAGACTTAGATTTATCATAAGGATGAAATCGCGGTATGGTAAAGTTATTCTCAACTCTAATATAAGGACTGAGACCTAGATTTATCATAAGGATGAAATCGTGGGATGGTAACGTTATTCTCAACTCTAATATAAGGACTGAGACCTAGATTTATCATAAGGATGAAATCGTGGGATGCATGGTAACGTTATTCTCAACTCTAATATAAGGACTGAGACTTAGATTTATCATAAGGATGAAATCGCGGTATGGTAAAGTTATTCTCAACTCTAATATAAGGACTGAGACCTAGATTTATCATAAGGATGAAATCGCGTTATTCTCAACTCTAATATAAGGACTGAGACCTAGATTTATCATAAGGATGAAATCGTGGGATGGTAAAGTTATTCTGGTGATTAAAAAAGTATTGCCTGGATGATGAATGTCGGGAAGATTTTTCAGACGAGTTTTTACTATATGTGTATCTGTCAAGTTAATTTCCTTGCACAATGGCAAGTTTTGATCTACACAATAAATTCCTTCTCCTTAAACTTAGAAGATTTGACAAATGTTCGATTTGTTGTGAGTCGATTTTTGCAATGAATAATTTGCGTGAATAAGAGAATTTTTCGTCGGAAAATGATTGATTTTTTTGTAGCGTGATCTTCGATGACCACCACGATTAGGTACCTACCTTATACCCATTTCCATCTAGTTTTTGTGATTCGCCTCTCAAATGTTGCAAACGCTGTGGTACGGCTCTGATGTGCTTTTTACTGGATTAGGAATTGATTTTTTTTATATGAAGTCAGGCCTGAAATTTTCCTCGAAATAGTAATTCTGGAGAGCGATATTTAGGCTTGAATTGTTTCCCCAATTCCAAATACAGATGTAAATGTGCAAATTTCCTGGATAAACTCCTACAGTTTGACAACTGCTTGAGGAAAACCTCTGCCGTACTCAATTGATTTCCCTACAAATTGGTCCATTCGTCTTCTCTAATTGTCGCTAGACAAGCGAATTCATCCTTTTCCTGGATGCATCTGCAGAGTCCGATAACTCCTTGGGGCCGTCGACCCTCATCTGTATTTCAATGAGACCGAACATCGCTGACGTCGACACTTGGACGCTACATTCGCTCTGCCAAGTTAGCGGGGGCTGAAGTTTTAACTTTTGTCCTCGACATGCGATAGTTTTTGCTCGAGAGCTTCGTACGTGAGCGGGCGGCCGAGTGTGTTTCTAATTTGCCGTTCCTTCTTCTTGTGCCGCGGCCGGCGCTCGAGGGACACTTAGAAACACAGCATTGCAGGGCCGACTGTGACCCTCATCGCTGCCAATTGCCATTACAGCTTGGGTATTGTATGAACGGAGATTAATAGCTATATTTTTAGCGTGTATAAGCTAAAAATATAGCTATATTTTTTAATAAAAAATATAGCTATATTTTTAATAATATAGCTATATTTTTAAATAAACATATATATATAAAAAATATATATATATATATAAAATATTTAAAATATAGCTATATTTTTAGCGTTTATTTTTTCTGTATAAGTCCTCGTGCGACTTATACAGAAATATTTTACAATTTATAAATATAAGCGGGGTTTCCTTGCATGTGTGTTTTTGGTTTTATTTATTTTTATTGTTGTGATTGCGGCGGATTGCACTTTATGATGCAGCAGCGCTAGCTACTGTTATTATTTTCTTTCATAAGATTATTGTTTCCTACATTAGTAGAATTTTATTTGATTGCTGACATCGTCTAATTGCGTACCTTGAACTTAGATTTTGCATACGAGAAAATATTTCAATTTGCTCCATGAGCATTAAGCACGCGGAGAGTGAGGTGGTGTTTGGACCGAATACGTGGTGCGTGATGTGGAGTAAGTAGAGCATATGGCTTATCATGAAATGCCTAATAGGCAGAGCATATGTTGCATGATGTGCAGTACTTTAGCAGAATACTTTGGGCACGCTGAGAGGTGAAGTAGCAAAGCATATAACGCGTACGGTGAGCGATCTTCAAGCCAAGCATGATGCGATTGATATACGGTGCCAATGCTAAACATGTTGATCATAATGTGCGGGGCGAGAGCTGAGAATATTGCACATGAGGCACTATTTCAAGGACAACCATGTTGCACATGAGGCGCTATGTCAAGAACAACCATGTTGCGCATGATGCGGGATGCCAAACAAGTCCCAGCATGATACGCATGATGCACAATGCGAGGTGGCTCGTAATGTATGGTGATCATATTAGCCGCGTCGACGATGCTGAGCAATGTGGCGCCTACAGTCGCTCATCCCTGGACAATTGCTACCCAAAAGAACGATGTGGGCATTTGCATGGCATTTGCAACTCAGCCTGGCGCGCGGAAATGTTCGCCTCAATGCAGCAGGAGCGGCTTTCAGATTTGCTGTATGGAGTTTTTTTAGCATTTTTTGTGGCAACAAAAACGTGGAGTCATTAGTTTGGATATTTTGAAATGAATTTTAATGAAAGATTTTTCAAATGCAGGATTTTTAATTGTTAATTTAACATTTTAACTCGAATTCGGAACTTATCTTAGTTGTGCAATCCAATGGAAAAATCATAGACGTAGGATAACTGGTGAGCCCCTTCTAGGCTACACGCGCTTGCCATAAATTTGTTGCAGAAAAAGCCTAGCGAAGCTGGTGAACCGAACTTAGAAGAATTCCTAAGCCCAATTTCCTACCTTGGTATTATTTTAAATTGGTCCTAGGGCTTTCTATGCATTTGAAAGTTCTTGCAGTGTACTAAATTGTCACTACCCTAGAAAATAACTACCTTATTTGCAAGAGATAGCAACTTGTAGCTAGACAATGTATTGAAGATAATGGCATATATTTGTTCCCGCTATTGTATTTTAAATCCCTCTTCATTCTTGCTAAGCTGTAAGTGCAACGAAACCTGAAAGAAGTCTAGGCTTTTATGATTATACAGTAGACATTATTGCATATCGCGATATAATGGTGACCAATTTGATTCTTTGAGTAGGCATGGTTATTTGGAGCGTGTGAAGCAATTGTTCGCCTCGTACAATTACCGCAGTGCGCACGGAACCTCATGCACGCCCGTTAACTGCACAATGCGGGCTAAGTGTTTTCATTGTTCCATACCAAGTTTGTTATATTGTGTTATATTGCGGTTATTTCAAAGCAACCAATTGATAAATTATCTCAGGCCAAGCGTAGGCTCCTCGAATGCCACATAATTGATTTCACTGAAATTTTTACGGTTATTTCATCGCAACCAATTGATAAATTATCTCAGGCCAACCGTAGGCTATTCAAATGCCACCAATAATTGATTTCACTAAATTTTGTACTACACGAAAGTTTTTCATCCGATTTGACTCTTCATTTTAGCAGCGTTTCTGACTAGATAGTGTGCGAAAGTCTTCAACGTTTATGGATCGATGCTACTATAGAGGTGTTTGTGATGGGCATCGACAAACATGTTCTCAGTTTGCCTAAACCTTGAGATTGCACTTAAAATCTCCTGCCCCCGGAAACAGGAAAGAAATTTTAGCATCTTAAATCGATTATTCAATATATCATTTTTTTATGTATTTGAATCGACCTTGAAATTGCGCATGGGGGATGCGGTCAAATAAATCTTGTGATGAATTGGACATTTTATGATGACGTTGAACCTGGTATAATTTCCTCGGGCATTGTATGGGTCCTGCTGTATATTTCATGTCTCTATTGATAATTTATTATACGCAATACCTCTTCTAACATCCGTCTTCGAGTAAAATTATAAGGTGCCTTTGACTTCAAATATTTTTTCGATGCATAATGACAGCTCGACATTTTGATCATTCTTAAAAATTATTTCATCGCGCACTTTTTCTTCATTTAATTCTAATCTGAGAGAACACACCTTTCTTCTTGGGCAAAAGCATCAATAAAATAAGTACGGTTAACGAGGATATTTCTCAAAATCTCTCAAAGTGTCCGGTAGAATGGATGCCCAAATTGTCCGTGAAATCACTTGTGCTTTATCGCTGTCTCGATTTTGAGTAAAACATAGAACCGCAATATTTCAGCCGAATTGGAGGTCCTCTTCCATTTGGATTGCCGAAACAGCGCTATACTGGCCATTAGGTCTCGTGTCGATACGCCTCAGAGAAAACTCTTCCACTCCCCCACTAAAAATCTAGCGGTTTTCTCGCCGACGCTGGCTTGCAATAAATCGTATGAGACAGTCGGCGCCCTCGTAAATTTCCCTTAGCTAGAGTGGCAACACCCGTGGAGGAAGCTTTTCACGCCATTTCTGGAGAAGCAAAGTCGCAGACTCCAGTGACTCGCGATTTTTGGACTGCTTGTGTTGCGTTTTGCCTGGTGCTTTTGTCGACGCTGTAATTAAGGTCCTCAACGGTCGGTTGTTTTTAATTTTTTTTCTGATTCCCAAAAATTCTCAGAAATATCGCGCTACGACGTTGTATTAGATTCATTACTATTACGGTTTTATAAAGGATACGCATAATTTATGGCAAATGGAACAGTCCAGGCAAGTTACTATTTAAAACTATTTTGATCCAATTTTTAATATTTGTGTTATTATTTTCACGACGAAAATTTTCACCATTTCCTTGATTATTGAGTAATCTCTACTAGATAAGAAGTTTTACTATATAGACTACAACATCAGGTAACTTCAGCTTTGAAAGTGTGTTTTTAGAAATGTATTCCCTTCATGAGACTATATATTAAAGCACAATTGTACAGTACACTTTATCGTACTCAGAGTGACTGATTTTAGCCGATATTGTAATCCAACTTCCAGTTTTTCGCTTAAAAGAGTCTGGATGAGCTTACACGTTGCATTCAAGTTTCATTCCGTCAACCTTCCTCAGTTTCTTGTCGAGAAAATTGTTTTCCAAAGCAATTTGTTTATTCACGAGGCTTGAATGTAACTTTTAACATACTCGTTTTCGTATGCCAATTCGACTGTGCCAGGCTTTGAATTGCAGAAGAGCACAATGTTCATCCGTGTTGCAACCATAAACTTTGCAATTGTTATTCATTCGTTTGGAATATCGCAGTGCGCGTACGTTTTACTGTCGCTGACCACCACAAAGAGCACTACTGATCTATTGACGTTCTTTAAATGAGAGGGACCTCGTTTCGGAGCACGGCTGGTGACAAACGGGTGCATTTCCATCAGTTTAATTTAAAGGGCCCTCAAACTGCCCTCATTTGCATTCATTCTCTGCGCACGATAGCCGTGGCCCTGAACGTTTCTACAGCCTCCAATGGCTTGCTTGGTTTATTTCCTAGTGATGTTTATGGGCCTACCATTTATGTTATTCGTATAAAGAGCCTCGACTCATAAATTTAATCTGACATTAGTTTAATTTACGTTCAAATCCAATGAATTCTATACGAACTTCTTGACTCTAAATTCAGAGCAAATTTTAATGCTTCCTATGACTCCAGATGACCCAGAATTATTTATTGAATGTGTGAGTGACGTATATTTCCGTAGAGCTGCTCATAATCTAGCTGCAATGTTCTATTCAGCTTACAAATCATTTCTTATCAGTGAGAAGGATATGTATTACTATTTACAATTCACATGCTGCGAAATCGTAATATTTTCTTTGCCATCTATATTCAATTTATCAACATCTTCGTTGCATTCGAAGAAAATTTTGCTCATTGGGTCATGTAACATTCAATGTTGAAGTAAACTCTCCTAAGCCGCGACTGACGTTTTTATTAGTTTGTTATTTGAATCCAGTGCTTTCACAGCCTCGTCGCCTTCATTGAACTCTGAACCTGCATCTAATATTTTTTTCAGCCGACCTTCCATTCAGTTTTATGGGCACTCCGTTGTCGTTCATTGTCCATAATCCCTGCACTTTTTATGGTTCCTTGGTGTTGGAAATAAGGAAAGCGTTATTGCCTATTCATTTGAACTTTAGAGATCCCCGCGAAAACGCTGTCGTCTTAGATGCCTTTGTTTTCGCCAGGACTAGCGACGCATTCTTACGCATATATAGACGACATGAACGCTGCTGAACTGCTCAATATTTGTCTTTTAAAGAGCCAGAATTGTTGTACTTCAAGCTCTATTGCTTGCCGGGAAGATCTTGACAAGAATTTGTTATTACTCTATAACGTCAGACGATTATGCTTCAATATGTTCCTTATATAGGCCTACAAAATTCACCTAAAATTTCATATTCATATGTGCGGCGTCATTGCAGTCCAGTTGATTGTCCAGCGATGATATTGAAAGAATTTTGCGTTGTCTTTAGTGTCATTATTTTCAAACCAATAACATTTATTCTGTGATCCCATGCCTGCCTACTGAAATAATTGAATATAGCTCACACATATAAACTGTGCACATAAAACAGTAATGAATAACGTTTTTTAATATGTAAATAAACTGTAATAAATAACTTGTAACGACTAAATAACGTTGAATTTTTTTCCGACGAAGCATTTAGAAAGCCATGCCCCCAGGCTCACTCATCATATTAATATTTCTGATGAATTTTTGAAAATTTGGTGGCATATTTTTAATTTTTTATTGAGTATAATTTATTTATTTCGCCATTTGGCTAGCTTCCATATTATTTAGTTGATATAAAATGATACCAGGAACGCAAATTTATTCATACTGCGTTAAATTGAAGCAGAGGCGCTGTACGCATTGCAAAAAAAAAACTTGGAACGCTGCCTGTTTGCACTTCTGCTGGAGAGTGGCTAGAAAAACAGAAGTGCATCTCCTAGCAACTTACGGGAAAAAGTTTCATATGGCGCTCTCTCTGAATGCATTCTTTTTTAAATGATTTTCGCGGTGCTCCTCGTATATATTTTGATGTTGGTTTTCTAAACCGAAACGCATTTGGTCACTGACTTTCAAGTTTCATAAGTTGCAATTTTTTTTACTTATGAGTCAACTTTGAATTTTTTCTCCAACCAACGTGAATTACTGAGTCATTAACTTTCAAGAAAGTATTCTGCAACTCCAGCTACATGACTGGGCTGAAATTCGGGACGACCTACCGCTTTAGAGGCCTTAAAGTGCTCCATATTTTGCGGCTATCAGACCAGGCTGTAGTGTCCATAGCCGCGCGGATGCACTCCTGGCCGCTTCCCAGTGAAAATTTACAGACGCGGCAGCTTCTGATTTGGATTACCAGAAGCTGAGGCGACTCTAAATTTTGTTAGGGTTGTGTTGTTTGTATCCGCAGCATCTGCAGCGCAGGGAACGAAACTTTAGCTTGACCTGGTCCTCTTCATAATTCTGGTTTACAGACACGTTTTTCATTGTCGGATTTTAAAGATCTCACATTTACTCAGTCGGTTTGTACTTATTTGTATTCGGAGATGTCTCGTAACTTCATAGAGACTTAGCCTACTTTCGTTATGCGCACTGCATGTAGCTGTTGTACAAAAAATTTTGAATATTTAAGTTTTTCTTATTTCTACTTTAAATTTTTAACTTCCCTTTTCTCAATTACTTTCGTGCAGAAAAATGGCGACTCTAATGGGCCATTCGTATGTTATTATGTTAGTCATATTTGGCTTTATTAAACTTAAATAGAACAGCTAAGGCAGAAAATAGAACAGCTAAGGAAAAATGCAAAAAATGACATAAAGGATAAATTCCACCGCTTTAAACTAAGAATTAGCATAGTTCGAAACTATAGAATTGCATACTGTGAAAACAATATTTGATTCTCTTAGAAGCGATGTTTTTAAACTAAGAGGTAACCAAGTTCAAAATTCAGAATTTGTACATTCTTGTTTCTACCAGTTATATATTGAATAATTTTCATTCCGCGAATTCTTCTATTGCGTAACTGTTGTAGCATGAATTTTTCAACATGATGTAGCTAATTTTTTCTGTGCATAAAAATCTTTCATTTCCATAATAAATAATATAGTGATGGCGGCCGTGTTATGCCGGATTAAGGCCTCGCTAGCTCCATCTGTCACGGTGACGCCGTTATCAACGATGCCGGCGTGGCATTGTCAGCTAGCCTGCAAACTGAGCTCCTGACACCTATTCTCTGTCAGCCTATTTGCCCGACCTATTTTTAATACTCTATTGCTGCATTCATTTTAATGCCTAAATTTACGTAATATTAATTGGTTTTCCCGTCCTATTTTTAATCCTCTATTGCTGCATTCATTTTAATGCTCAAATTTACGTACTGTTGATTATAATTAGTTATCGTTCAAGTATTTCAGTAAATTTTCAAATGCAAAGCTATTCATCTAGTTTGTTGGTCTGTTATTCTTGTAGATTTTGTATACACAGGAAAAAAAATATTAAGCCCGCTATATATATTGAGGCTCAGTTGGAAATCTGGGCTCGTAGGCTCAGTTCGTACATTTCAGTATGTATTTTACTGATCGTCGGCAGGCTTACCGCACTTCTCTTCTTCGTCTAATTCATTCCGCATTCTTCCTCTTGATTTATAAAACGCGCTGGTCATTTGCGGTTGGTGATGATCGAGCCTTTCCAGCACTTGAGTACTTTTGTACTTTTAGCTAATGATAGCGTGCATATGTTCTACAGTTGAAGGTTTGACTTCTTCCACAGTAATTTCACGTTAACGATTCAGTTTCAATACTCTCATGATATTTAATATTTTATTATAAACAACTCAGCACGACCCGTCCGTGGTCGAAATGAAGAGAAACTTCGCTCGTTCTGTTCTGTTTGTCTTTCGCATCTTCTTTGATGTTCGGCCCTCATAAGCTTGGATTCGCGGATTTATTCCGGCATCATCTTGCCATCATCAGGCTTTATCTTGCCTCGTTTTCAACGGTGCTTTCTTGAGCATGCAAATCGCCATCATTATCGTCGATACTACTTACTTTGATGGTTTATTTTTTTAAAAGAATATTCACAAAATGGAGTTACGGAATTACAGAAAGTGTGTACCAGCATTATGTATATTATCCAGTATATTCTACATTATTATTTTAGTGATCTATTCTAGTAGGTGAAAAATATTGCGCCTTATTTAAGAATGCTGCGTATAATTTCGACTTGTAAGTTTATATTTGTGGAACTCTTATTAATTAGTGTTATGACAGTAGCCTTCTAACAGTAAACTATGAAAGAGTAAAACTTTGAATTTCTTAGTATTTAGTCTAAAACTAAAATGGTGCACCATTAACTGCATTTGAAAAAAAAAACAGAAGTTTTTCCAAGGATTTCGATTTTCGCATGCACTATTATCCTCTCATTCCTTTCATCAAAACATTTCTTGTCGATGTGTTAATTTTCCCCATACTTTTCAGTACTCGTTATAATTTTTCCCTCTCAACTTGCCTCGGATCGTTTCGGTGATAATTTTCTAGCTTGCAAACACAGGCGATTGATTGTTACGTAGAAGCTTTTTGCCCAGCAGCGGCGCTTGGAGGGCGGAGGCTCTCTTCCGTTCGGCTGTTTCTCTGCTGGTTACGCCATTTTTTTCCATAATACCTGAACAGTGTTTCCTTGTTGCCGACGCAACACAGAAGTTTGGGAGAGGAATTGCTATGGTTTTTATTTAATTGTGAATCCTTGTTTTTCGATGTTGTTCTGTATTTCACGTGTATTTTTTTTAATCGTCATTCGGTAAGAGCGCCGAATTTGGTTGTACTTCCACTATCAAGGGTTTATATTTTTTCAAAATTCATCTGTGGTATACCGTGCCAAAAAGTGTCAAATATTTAATATTTTTATTATAGTTTGTGCTTGCAATGTATTTCTTAAGTGAATAGGCCATCACCTGTACGGCCTATTGCAAGATATGCTTTGACTGATGTTATAGGTAGGTTTCTTATTTTACTCAAGTTTATTATTTTCTTGTCAATACCGTGTTCGGAAGTTATGTGTTATTTCCAAACATTGTGTGGTCAGCATAGCTGATGTTTCTACACACCCCCACGCCTCGCTGATGTTGCCCATTACGGCGCTCAGTGGTGCGAGAGATCAGAGGCGGGGCTGACTGAGGGGAGACGAGGGTGAGATTGCGAGGGAAGGTGTAAGGCGATAAGGTAGCAACGGAATAAAATATGAGGAGAGGGAGATGGAGCAATAAAGCGCAGGGTGCATGGAAGTTAAGGTAATGGGAAGACTAAATATATTCGAGAAGAGAGTTGAGCGAGATAAATAATTTAGGGGAGTATTTATGCGGTGAAAACTGGGGAAGTGGAGAATGTTTGAGGAAGAGATTTACAGCAGAAGGGTAGAGTCGAGTCTGTGAGGGCGGCAAGGCTTTTGAAGGTTTGGTGTAGTGAATTGTAGAAATTGAATTCGTAGCGTACGACAGATATGACGTTTTGGGATATATTCCGCTAGTCGCCTCTTGCATAATCGTGACTTCTCTTCTTAATTTTTTAGTTCTTCGTCAATTTCTCTGAAGAGCATGAATGTTTCCAACCATCATTGAAAGTAATTTCTTTTTGTGTAAATACGCTTAAAACTTTCATCGCAGTGTTAGCACCTATTTCAATAATGAAATCACTAAATTGCTCAAATTCTGTTATTTTTATTAGTGTTTGCATTTCACTCGCCTTAAAGTGTTAAGCACCGAGTGTTATTACCCAACTGAACTACGGTGTAATATTTCTAGTTCAGGTCTATTAAATCGTATTTCATTCAATTGTAACTTCTTCGAACAAATATTAGCTGGTCTGGTCTACGCCGCCCTACCTAATTCCATTATGTATAATTATTACGGTACTCGAGCGTTCTTATTTTAATTAAATATTCATTTCGAAATTCCACTCCATATATATTTGTTTCGTGACTACTCCCAATTTTCACTGCCAGCATATACGAAACATTAGAAATTTGTAATGTATTTGTGTTTTAGTTTCTCATGTTCTCAACTACCTCCCGCATATTAGTGCACTTTTTTTCTGTATATTAGTACTATCATTTTCAATTGAGTCGACACTTTTCATATGAACTTTAGACTGTAAATTATGATCGGTTCCCCTCTTTACCTTTACACTGAACCTTATGAACTCCATGTAAATGCAAAGAAGTGAACTGTACCATCATAAGATCCAACAAAGAATCAAATTTTTGTCGCCCGACCTTCTCTTCCGAGAGTTTATTCAAAGGTAAAGTTCTAATCCAGTGCCTAGGTTTGCGTACGAGGTTGCCTTAATTCAGCTTCATGCCTGCGGGCATCAAGCCCATCCATTTGAGGGAAATTTGTGGCAGCGCATCGTTGGCTGCGGCCATGTTCATTACCTCATAAGGTCGCCTTCATTTCTCATAAACCTCAGCGCCTTACGGCCACCGACAAACTCTCCCTACTCCCTCACTCCTCTCCCTGCTCCCTCACAAAATTTCCCTGCTCATTTACTCCTTCTCTCACTTCTCTCCCTCGCTTCACTACCTCCCTTCCACTGTTTCTCACGCGCTAAACTTGGCTCCAAGAGTTTCGCTGCATCATTTATCGCGTGGTGACTTTTTCGGCACAAGCGAGGCTGAGATCTCGGTATGCACGCGTGCGGTACAGAACACCAGCGGTGAATGCTAGGGGTTCGGTCTTACTTTAATTGGCTCGTTTGACGGATCGTTTGTTATATACCGTTAAGTTTTAACAATTGGTATCTTATCGGTCTTTCAATTATCTTTGTTGAAATGGTTGTTCACGTTTGTATTTTACATTGTTTTTTACTTTCCTAGTATTATCCGTTGACGAATTTTGGCGTTGAGATTTACCAGATGTTCTTTGCTCTGTAAAATCATTTTATGGTAAGTTTTTAATCATAAGACATGTTCCTGAAAACTTATGCTGGAAGCATAGTGCGGTTCGCAATATTGTCACAATGCATAGTAATCATTTGATTACACATCACCATATCCCTTGTCTCCTTATCTAAATATTTTTACCTGTGTTTGCATATCTATCGCGAATTTTAATTCTATTTTATTTCATCATATTGATTTTCAAATAAGATATTTACTGTACTTTGCATTTTCTTAATTAAGATATCTATGAGGATGATATTTTTCCGATTTGCGAATTGCGATCCGACATTTTATTTTTTAATTCTTGCATAATTCAGCTCATTAGGGTTTTATATTTTTTCTCAAAAATTGCATCTCTTTGATGCAGAAATAAGATTTTTTGCCGCACAACATCTCAGCGTCTGCAGGCATTCCCCGACCTTCTGGGCCGTCCTGGCGCTGCACGGCCAAGTGTCATCGCCTCGCTGCCGTCACGCGGATTAATTGGACCATTCCCGTTCCTGTCGCGTCTATCCGTTCCAGCTTTCCCATTACCATCTTGGGAATGATGTGGGAAGGAAGGGGAGCCGTCCGCCGTCCTTTGCTACTGCCTTGTGACTTGCTTGTGCCTTGTAAGATGAACAGCTTCCGGGGTTAGCTTGCGGTGCACTATCACGTGTGAATACAGCATATATAGATCTCACCTTTGACAGATGTATAATAATTGTGTTTCATCACAACGATTGTTTTCGATAGATCGTGAGTGCGATCACTTCGAATATGCTGAGTATGGGACAATGGAGTACAGTGGAACATGGGGGAACTGTGTGAATCGTAAATATATAGCCCTGGGTAATGAATCTCTAAATTAATTAGACGCTTTAACCGTCGCAGTTCTCTGTGAATATTTTTTGTGCAGAATGTTGCACATTTCCTCGAATAATTCATCTTGACCCGTCATAGTTCCTTTATCTTTCCTTATCGACATAAATCTTTGTTGGGATATGTACAATTGAATTTCATTTCCGTTAAGAGAAGCTCATAAGTGACACACACACACTATGGCCGCGACCTATAGGCTATAATTGTTTGATAATTATTGAATTATTTTAAAATCTTTTAATGTCTACTTACTGACGTCATCCAGCATACATGTTCTACCTCCCGACATGCCCTATTTCTCATGATATAGAAGTGCTGATATATTTCCTTCCGACATGTCCTATTTCTCATAATATGGAAATACAGGTATACTTCCTCTCGACATGTCCTATTTCTCATGATTTAGGTAGATTGATATAATTCCTCCAGATACCTCCTATTTCTCTCGATATCAAGGACCCGTGAGGTCGACGCTCGGTTTGCATTTTGCTCGCAGGATATGTCTCATTAACGGCCTATTTTACATATTATGCAGAGAGAATTGTATGCTTATACACTGACCTGCCGAGCCCCGCATTGTTCGAAAACATTGCATTCTTCGCGCACTGCAGCTCTATGCAGAACAATGAGAGGATGAACAGCTTACTGGCCGTCCTCAATATGTGCTGCTAGGTATTTTACTATCTGAACCATTCGTGTATCTCCAAGTTTGTAATTGCTTGACTTCCTTTGCAATGTTGCGACCAGCAAACAATGTAAAGTATATAACGAACTCGTCTAGCGTATTCGTAATTGAGGAAAAAATCGTATGACATATCACCGTCATTTCTCGATCGTCATTTATTTGGGTCAAATTCTTTGCTCCCGAGTCTCCTCGTTAATTTTTGAGCAACATTGTTGTTTGAATTATTATCACGGTTATAATTACTTGGAACTTGCATTGACATTCTATGCCCTGCGTTTTTTCTCGTGTGATTATCTAAGTTATGAAGTGTTGGAGATTTTCTAGAAATACCTGTATTATTTCTAATATAAAATATAAAAAATTTTTATCAGTCACCATGCTACTAAAATACCATTAGCTAGTATAAATGAGTTCTCTTGATTTATAACTTTAATAATATGTGTTAGACAACACATGGTCGAATTTTCTACAAATTTTGATTGGATTTATTTACCAAGATATCATATTGCTTTCATTTTAATTAGTTAATTATTGGCCAGTAAATTTTTTATGACTGGATCAGTAGTTATCTTATTTATGAGATGGTGATGCTTATTCTGAATTTAGCCTATGTGATGGGAAATAATTGGTTTTCAAGGTGTAGGATTTATATTGAGTAATGGAAATTGAATTATATCGTTGCAAAAAATTTATAAATCGACAAATTGTCTATATCGACAAATTTATTCTTTCTAACCGAACAGCCTGCAGAAACACAATAAATGAAGAAACATGCTCTTCGACCATCGTGACTCATTATCGAAGTTCCTTTTAGAGAAGTTTGCTGTTTTTCTACTTCGTTAATGGGCACAAGTTTGAAATTATGAGGGAAAATCCTCATTTGTGCGAAAATAAATCTGACTTTATTTTAAAGAAGCATCGTGTCCTCAGTTTCTTCTGGATGTGCTAAGATGGAGGCCGACTTTTGCCTAAGATATTTCAACACCTAGATTTTTGAGCTGCATGCTTGATGAGATTTTCTGAGTCACGTATTAACTCCCATAACAAATTAACTCTCGTAGAGCGAAAACTTATTTGAAACCATATGAATGTCAACGAGCTTTCTTTAAGAAATCTTACAGCAATTTTGTGGCTATGACTCTTTTTATTTCGACCTGTGAATCAGAATTTACTCTCCATGGAAATTTTATGAAATCATGTTTCCTTCAAAACCTATTATAATTCTCGATTTTTCACTCTGGGAAGAGCAATTTTCTTATGTAATACTCGTATTGAAGGTGAATGTCACTTTATTCGATATTGCCTCATTTTGGGAAGAGTGTTTTCAGTCATTGACTAAGTTTCGTGAAGTATTTAGCGTATTTTCTCATTTATGGAAAAAGAAATAAATTTATCGAAGCTTTCTTAAACGGACAATACGTATGTGTTTTTTTATGCAAAATTTAAAGATCTGCAACCTCGTATGAATATTTAAAAATGCGTGGTATGTAAATTTTGATCATGAAAGTACAGGTACTGTAATCAAAATCAAAAGATTATTATGTGGTAGGTATTTTGGAAATTCTACGTGTACTGGTTGAATGAAGCTCCTATTTTATTTTTATATTCGGAAAAATAATTATTGAGTGCATGCAAACCGACTTATTTAGTCTTCTTTACGAACGAAGTTTTTCGTATTGCTTAAATCACTTTATATTACTTTCAGCACCGGATAAAAAGATTGTGTCTTTATTGTGGCTTGTAATATTAAACACTTACGTGCGTCTTTTGTTTGGAGTACAATCTATGCATTGCAACCCCTGATTGCAATATAATTTTATTCAATTTCACTAAATGAAAATTTCAAGTAGACAGCAATACCGAATAAAGGAGCAAGTGAAGAGCGCGAAACCTCCAATATATCTCAATTATTTGTTGGTATTTTCGAAGAGATGGTTCTTTGACGCTGTTTAAATTACCGCCGTTCATCACTGATTGCTAACGGGCTATTGAGACAGCAATGAAATTGGATTCGGCTTGGATGGCTTCTCCCATTGAATGAATACAAGCTTATTTGGAGAAACTCAGTGGATGTAATTTGCTCACTATTCATGCCGCAGCCTGTTGAGGGCAATGTCCTCGATTTCGCTGTGTAAATTGTCTAGCATTGCTCTGATTTTTGAGCTCGAAGCGTGGAATTCAACACTGAAGCTTCCTTATTCTCGTGAAGGAAGGAATTCAATGGTCATTGAACTTCGCCTCTTACATACTGAGATATTTTCGGAAATTTGTTAGCTGTATTTTCTTCTCAGATTTGTTATCAAAATTCAAAGAAATAATAAAACTGGAACATTAACCTTTCTTGCTTGGTCTGAGATTTATTTAATCCGTTGTTTAAATTGCAAAGTTAGATGGATTGTCTCTTAAAGCTCGTGGCTTCATTTAATTCATGTTTGAAAATGTTTAGCATAATTCCTATCACTCATTTCTGTATCAGCGGTGTGACAATTGTGATGATATCTGTATCCTTACGATTTTAGGCCACACTACTGGATGCAAATTAGTGATACCATTTGAACTTTGAATCTTTGGTACATTCTAATCATTTGGTACAGTCTTTGAATCAGTTTGGTACAGTCGGTGGGTTTCTTACCTAACCTCATGAATCTCATTGTATTTTTGTTAAACATGACCGTCCTCATTTTCAAGAACAAGAAGTTATGAGCCATCGATCGTGATCCTGGCTGAACCTGTAACATTTGCTCAGGGCAAGACCTTCCTCCCACGCATTCAATCTTTGTTCATCTCCTAGCTGCTATGATGCTCGTGCAACTTTTGAAAAAATTGATAGGCAAACAATTTTTGAGTGCATCTTAGACTGGACGCTGGCGGTAATCCTAATAAGTCGAATGTTTATTGAAATTTTATAGTTCACTGCAAATTAATTATTCTCCTCACTGACAAACTCTACGGCCTGCTTTGTAGAACGGCTTTTTAAACATTAAGAAGAAGTTTTTTTTAATAACACCATTAAATTCAGAAGAGTTTTGTAATCGAAATCTTTACATCAATCAGAATCCTGATGCAGAATCGGCTATAGATGACATGAATTTGTTCCCATAGCCAACTCTATATTCGTTTGCAAAGTTCGTAAAATAACATCGTATGATCATTCTATCGTTTTTTAACATAACTAGAAAAAAAATCGGATATTTTAGGGACCGCGTTGGTGGGAGAAATCCTGTGCAAAATGGTAATTACACTTTAGCCACTAACTTCAGTATTTTGATCATTTTAAACTTAGGTGGACATTTCTTTCCTGGTTGATTGCTAATTTCTGCAGTTTCAATGTGTTTACCGTCTCGAGGCGATGGCTCGCGGTGATCCTTCGAGTGAAGAAGGGAAGCTCAAATTAAGCTTCAATATTTATCAAGATTGACCTTTGTGCAGCCGTTCACGTCATCGAACAATTGATACAATTTTTAAATTCCTTGCTAGTGCATCACATTGACCTCCTGTATACTGGCAAACTAAAATGAACAACCTTAAGAGACGCAATGTGAGAGCTGAAAGCCCAATAACAAGCATCCAAACTGTGCGTTATCTATGGTATGCTAACACATGGGTGACTTCGGCCATGCTCGTACAGTGATGATCAATTCATTGAAAACAAATATTACTATTAAACGACTTGAGCAAGTCCTCAAAGCAATGCAGCAGGATTTAGTGGATGGATAATTTTCCTTTTAAGCGCATTTTCTCATTTATGGAAAAAAATGCACTATTGTGCTCGTCATGTCCGTCTGTCTGTCCGTCCGTGACTTCACGTTTTCGTCGACGAGAAAATAGGCTCCCTGTCACTCACTGCAGTGAGTACTGAGTTATCTTTTTTCTTAATTGGGGCATGACGTTCAAGATGCCATAACTTGGCTTATTCTTCAACGCCGATAGTACCATACTAAAACAAAATTTGTTTTCACATCTTCTCTTGAGTAGCTACTCGTTCACTTCAGACGAGATACTTTTATACAAATATTGGACTCATTCTCATTTATTCATCATAAACTATGACCGATGATCAGTCCAGGTATTACTGATACAAGAGTTTCTTTGTTCGGTCTCAAGGCTCCCAAGTGTTATGAATGTAAGGCAGGGAAGCAATAAGCCTCAGTCACGCACCATACCGCGGTCACGAGCAGCATTTCGGAGGAAAGCTGGTCAGCTTTCGCCGCATATGATCGGTCACTGCCGCACGCTGTACGTCGTCCGACAATCCCCATTGTAAATAAGAGACGCATTATCGTAGGCCACTCTTAACATCATGGTTGGCCGTCCTTATTTGCGAATGATTTTCAGTAGGGCGGCCATGCCAGTGCATCTTCCCGTTGACCTATCGATCGCGCGCCGCGCGTTTTCGAACTGGAATTCACGCGACGAGTTTCTTCCTCGCACGTAGCACGTGCGGCTTTATAAAGCAACTAACTGGAGCAAATTCCAGGTACTGTTCTTTTTTATGTATACGTGAATATTCGGACATCAAAATACTATGGTAAATCAAGTTATGAATGACTTTATAACTTTATTTCTGTTTCTGTTCAGTTTGTCATTGTTCAGTTTGTTCATTATATTAGAACGAATTAGTAAATTTGCAATAAGCGTTTTACTTTATCAGTCAAAAATTATCCTGTACCGGTATTTAATACTGATATACTATCCATACAATATTTGAACTCTATCTGGTCGAATTGCGTAAAGACGTGAAAAGTTTAGGGAAGAAAATCATGACCGTAAGCAGGATGTAACGAGTTATGGGGCTAGCCTTCGCATTTATATATGTATTTGTATTTATCAATTTGGGCATCGTTGGCGTTTTAACCTGCTCCCAAACCTTTCACGCTGTGCTCAGCTGCACCTAATGAGATAAAATGAATCTTGTGTGAACATTTACGTACGTAGATGAAGTAGGATGTAAACCGTAAATCGCTGCGTTCATCATGCATAACAGACACAAAAGTTCTTTCGAACCTGCAGAACTTTCTTCTCGCTGCATTATATATCCTGATTGATACATTGGGGAACATGCAGTTGACTGCATTTTAGTACGTCATGCATAGTTTTGGTTTATTACTTGAAATGGGACCGTGACTTTACTTACGCTGAAACGGAGTAATAATATGAACCTCCCGTCATTATTTTCCCCTCTTGTGTATCCTATGCTATATTTTAATTATTATTTTTTAATCTACGTCTACCTCAGAAGAAATTTGGGATTTTGTCTAACTAAGCACTTGAATGATCTAGCATGACACCAATATTATTCAAAATTTGATTTCTGGTTTGACGACAGTGTTTGTTTTAAGAATGAGCATTAACAATTTCTACCTCTGTACGAGAAAACACAGCAGTCAGGCGCTTGTCGTGAGTCAAGTCTTGCATTGCGTGTAAGTTAGTGAGGGTGCGTGTAAGTTTGTGAGGGTGCGTGTAAGTTTGTGAGGGTGCGTGTAAGTTTGTGAGGGCGCGTGTAAGTTTGTGAGGGTGCGTGTAAGTTTGTGAGGGTGCGTGTAAGTTTGTGAGGGTAACATGCCTGTAACGGTGAGAAGTGACGCCTCCTCCCTCATCTGCTTCTCTCTTCCGGGGTCATGAATGATTATTTCGTCATCAGCCTTGATTGCACTCCGCCGCTGCTATATTACGGCTTAGGTTTGTTGCTGCCGCTTCTCGTCTCATGTTTCTTTTATCATATCTCATGCAGCATCGCTATTACTCTTAGCCTGTATCTGTATTACTCTTTGCCTGGTCTGTTACTGCATGCTTGCGAGCTATTTTCTTATAGTTTTAAATGTTTTCCTTGGCTAACTTGAGACATGAAGCCATTTCTTCAAGCCTGCTGTACTTTATATGTTTATTGTGATTCGGGTTTCAGTCAAATTTCTGCCGTGACAGCTTTAAAATCCACTGATGAAGCTTTTAATTGTTGTCGCTTGTCATGTGGGGCGTTGATACTTCAATTCCTATTGTTACTGCAATAGTTTCCCGATCTGACATAAAAATGACCGTCTATGTTGTTTTCAGCTGCTAATGCCTGCTGGCTAGCTGCTCTAACGCAGCTCATGCATTACTGCTTGGTTCGTGCGTAGCTTATACGGGAAATTATGTTACACGAAACCTTGCGTGTTCTGAAGGCCCTAATCATGACTCACAAATTCTTACATTTGTATCGTCATATTTGCAAAAGTACGACAGCACTCGGCAATGTTAAAATACAATATCGTTTCACTGTAATGAGTTGTTGAAATCCTTTGCCTGACACACCTACAAACAATTCGGCTGTAGCCATTAGTAGGTATCAAAGAATAGAATGTGTCAAAAATATGCCTTGCTCGCTTGAATTCCTTCTGTTCAAGTAAATAAGTATGTATTGCCCACGGTCGTATTATTTTCAGCTTATGGCGTCCATAGCCTTCATGCGGAAGCATGTACTGAATTCAGTTAATAATTTGTTGCGTATAAAATCGTGCACCAAATATAATCAGATTTATCTGCGTGCGACACGAGTTATCAATTAATTGACTCGATTCCCACTGACATGGCCTCAATTATAAATAAACGAGGCCTTCGACTCCTGATTTTGCTTGCAGCGAACGCGTCGTTGCTTCTACACTTTTCCTGTCATTCCACTGCTCGTGCGTTCCATCGTGGAACGATTTTTTTAGCACACACTCAGAAATATCAATGTGACTTAGTCCAAATAGCGATGCTGTTTTACCCTTACGTAGGTCATCTTTACCCAGTTTGGCCCGGAAAAGGGACGTTAGCGATGTACTTTTGCCCCTATGTGGGTCATCTTTACCCAGTTTGGCCCAGAAAGGAACGTATCTGTGATACGCGCAGCAACTGTGTCACTATTTAGACAATATGACTATCCATTTTTCGTAGCACAGTGCTTGCTTGGAATTGGAATTATTTAAGCAATTATATGCATGGCTGCACATTCGCCTATGTCCTTGAATCTAATTGTAATTATGATAAATTTACGCTGGGTGGCAAGCCAATCTCATGGTTTATAAGTAAAGAATTCCACAATAAATTACAACAATGAGTTGTTTGATATGAGAAAATAAGTATTCTGGAATATATTTCATTATTGGTACAGTTTTATTTTCTTACGTAGAGCAGGGGGTTCAAGAGTTAATCTTTAATGTATTTTATCTTGCCTTGCTATAAGCCTGATTATTTATTAATTAATGATTTTAAACACGTTAGCATTAAGCAAAGGCGAAATAATATTATGAAGTCAAAAATATTACCGTCAGTTTCCTTTATAGATTATTGAGATTGAAATATGATTATTTTTCAATAATTATTATAAGGATAGCAACGCCAAGAAAATTAGCCATATTTTCTTCGAGAACGTTCCGTGATACCATATCCATCATTTGTTCAAATATACAGCAATGCTATTATAATCAAATTGGCGACTGAATATACACGCATGCATGTGAAAAAATGTATATCCGTTATTAATATTGTGAATTTGATTTCAATATTATTGTGAATTTGATTTCAATATTGATATCACTATCGTTGATTTCAAATTGTTTGTTAATTTGTGATTTAAGCAAACAAGTTATTTAAATACCGATTTTATAAATGCTGCAAATATTCTTAAAGTATAATAAATGCCTATTTATTTTACTGAATTAACTCATGTTGCGTGTAGACTGCTCTCCAATGTCATTGACTTCTTGGTGCACAGGTAGCAAGTGTGTGCACGAGCTTCCTGTTGCGGACGTATCGTGTCCGGAAGAAAATAGTGCAATGAAGCTGCTATAGGAATATCGATGCAAAAGATCTATAGTTGGCACACATGGCGCTCTTATTTTATGACGCTGTTGTGTATGTCCGTGTAGACCGTACGTATTGTATCATGATCAAGGCCCCGGATATTTTCTTGTTATTTTTTTAGCAATATCGCATCTATGTTCTTATTTATTGATAATTTCGAATGAGTGGAAAAAAACTCTTCAGTTAAATTCGCCGTAATGCGAATCTCATCAGTTCATAAATTTAACTCCGTTAAATTCTATTTTATCGTGTTATTACAATAGTCAGTATTTAAGAAGGAGCTTTCTGCACGTGAGAAATTTTGCGTAAATTTTAAATGAAAGCTTTCCATAATAAACCGCCAATTTATTTACTTCTTCAATATCTCAATGTTGTTTTGTGAACTCTGATTTCAGAATGCAGTCCCGTTTGGCGAGATTCGGCAATTTATTTAAAAACTACCGACACAAGCCCAGTGTATGCTTATACGACTGAGAGAATGTATCATGCAGAAAGAATTACGAGAGACTTGAATTTCAATAATATTTTCTTAGTATTGACATAATTAAATTTTGTATGCAATTCATTTAATCATTGCGCCCATGCAAGTGAAAATACCTAAATTGGAAGCCAGGCATGATGAACCTTGCAATCGCACGTTTTCTAAAAGTTGTGGATTCTTATTTATATTATATTTTTCGAGGTGATTAATAAAGAAATTTCTTATAAAAATGGAGGTGTTTACGAGGGGAGTTTTCTTTGGCTATGGCTCCTTTGTTGGGCGCACGCCTGCCTCTGTAAAGGGCGGCGCCCATTTCTTTAACGTGGCACCCAAAAGTTCCCCTCAACATACCCCACCCCTTAATTCAGAGCTTTCAGGAGGGCCTACAGGATGAAAAAATTTTTTCATCCGTCTGTGTAGGGAGAGTAATCTCATTTAATCCTAGGGTATCATCCCGGCGCAGGGCGCGCTATCCCTCTCATTAATCAGAACGCTCTATTGGTCCGCGCGGACAGACGAGGCCTGCGTTCACTGCGAACAAAGAAGAAATTTTTTCATGACCATGAAACTTGAATTTCATTTCAGACTTGCTGGCTTTCATTGCTCGCAGAACGTACGATAAATTTGATGTGCTCTATCTAAATATTATTTTATGTTTGTTTTTTTATTTTTTGTTTTTGTATTTTTTGGTTAGTTGTTTTTTGTGAACGAAAGACTGAATAGTACTTCATTATTATCTTCAAAACATTAATAACTCATAGTCATCTATTGGTGAAGGACTTCGCCAAATGTGTGAGGGTGAAACTCAGACGCATAATAATTTCAATTCAGAGATGCCATCAGAATACCTGACGAACACGAATTGGAAATTACGTAGAAGAGTAATATGTTAATTATACTGTAAAAATAATCAAGCTCGTATAGTGTCCGACGGTACCCGTAACATGTTCGTATATTTCCTGGTTGAATTTTTCTACTTTCTGTGAAACATTTTCCCGTGCCCGCTTCTTGTGAACACAATCTTTTATGAAAGAAAAGTATTTTTGAGAGTTCACTATGATGGCGTTTCCTGAGCTGAGAAAAAGGTGCATCTCAAAACTTACCTTCTTTTGAGCATCATATTTTTAGCTTCCTATTTTCAGCCAGAAATATTACTCTGTAGTTTGATCCGAAGTGGAGGCGGTCAGCTACTTCAATTTATCCTGCGAGTACTCGACATTCCGGTAATTCCGACCAGACAGAGAAATTTATTTGTTTTCGCTCTGACCCTCAACTGAGTCTTGCCTCTCTAACGTGTAAAAGTATGTAAAGTTATCTTATTCTAGACGTACAAAATGCCTTGGGCTCATCTATGTGAGCCATTTTTTATGCTCGTACCTGATTTTAAACTTTTTCAACTGGAGCATGTGATATAGCCGTTGGGCATGTATTATCTGCTGAATCTTTCCAAGCTTTTCAAATTTATCTGAATTAACTTGCGTCCCAATTTAAAATTATCAGATGATGTTGGATTTTTGGTACAACTCAAACCACGCTAGGTGAGGTTAATTTACTTTATTGAGTTGGCGGATTTACTAGCACGTCCAAGAACGGGATAACTGATGCAGCAGAGCCATCAAATCCCATATTAGCCGCTTAGACATTCACGTAACAGAATTTGAAATCCGCTTTAACTAACTTTAGTATCCTCAGCAACAGCTCCCTGTAAACACCCCCTCGTCGCAGTGTATGTCATTATAGTTACTATTTATTATGGCCCATTTTAGGGCGGGAAAAGGCCCTTATTCTCAGCCAAACACTAAACAATTAGTGAAGTTGTGAGCCGACGCCCATGGCAGCAAGCGCAGCGCTTTGAGTGATTCACTCTTGCAGTGGTCACTGCTCAGGTAAAGAACCGTCGCTCGCCGCTTATTTGGGCGCTCTTTTGGCTGGACAGTGGCTCTGGAGTTGTGCATTGCATTCAATGACTGTCGGCCACGTCTTTGAACGCACTCAGAATGATGAATTTGTCATATTATGCAAATAATGACACACTTTCTTACCCACAGCACGAACAGATAGTGCCAAACTGGGTCAGAACGCCCACACAAGGGCAAAAAGTGTGTTGCTATTAGGACCACGGCTCACTAATTTCCCTGATTACGAAATATGCAAACCGTTCTGAATCCGTATTATCGTCACTCAAACATTAAAATGATCTTGCTTTTGCTAATGTTCATCACACTGTTTGTAATATTTCATATTTTCCGCCACTGAAGTATTAATTTCATGTGCATCCTGACTTTAATACTCGTACGTGGCATTTACCTCCATTTCATCATTATGAACTATCAATGTGGATGAAATCTCAAGACCAACATCTTAAGAAATGAGTTTACTAAGTCATAAGACGCTCGTGCTAATCACATTTGAGATCATCCAACACTCGTAATGCTCATATATCGTTCAAAGTTTGTTCGACTTGTAGCATGTTTCGTGGTCTCTCTAAGTTCATTACTTCTTGCTTTAGCTACGAAACCAGAATGGTGCATTACGTTGTAATTTCCAACCTTGATGGTGCTGTTTGAGCTGCGAGTTCCTTCAATTTTATGAGATTTTTTTCCACCGTATTTCTTCAAAACGGACTCGGCTGAGAGTCCGCACTGTACAAGCATGTCTGTTTATGGCCCATGAAGGCGTTTTAATGCCACTCGCAGCTATTAAGAAGAGTGGGTCACTACATGAAGATTTCATAAGATTGTGCTTCCTTGTATTTACATTTAAGTCTGTTATGAACTACAGGCACGAGTAGAAGATACACATATAAAAGAATTTTTCGGTGGATGCAGATGTATGTATGCTGCTCAAACATTAATTCAATATGTGTTTGCAAATTCGCAAAATGCTGAAAATTTACCATTATTCTGGCTTAGATGATTCAATGTTTTTGCAGCGTGTGTTCTAAAACATCAAGAAGCGTATACAATAAATTATGTTTGTCCCTGCCACTTCATTGACCCATTGGCCATCATTGACATCAATGATGATAAGCAACTAAAAATCATTCAAATTTTTAGCTTCTCTATAAAAATCCGCACAATCATCCCCATTCTTACATTAGATGGCGACAGAAACACATTTCGTGCGTTTATAATTCAAATGCGTCTTTGGTCCCACGCTCAAGCGGCTCGGGAGGTGTCGCCCAAGTCCATCTATGGCTTGGCTTGGACCGACAACGATGTTGGCCGCTGTTTCCGTGTGTGCTTATCCCATAGAAAGAAACTCTGGTGGCAAAACAGTATTGGAGAGGTTTCTTCCCCTCTATTATTACCTTATTTTATTACCTGATTTCAATTTATACATGTGCAAGGGTTAAATGAAGGCTATATCCAATAATTCATTCTAGTCTAACTTGAATATAATCCTTCTAGCGGATGGATGACCACTAGCTGGAGCCCAAAGTCTCACTGACCGCCTTATGTGGCCATCCTCGTGCCATAATTCACCCGCAGAGCCTGTCTGGCGACCGAGAACTAAGAGGCGTATGTTATCAAGCGAATTAGAGTTTATCAGTGAATGTCAGTCTTCTCTATGTAGTGTCCTTATCATGCTGCTTAACCGCCTTAAATTATGACCATTAGAGAGACACCAGGTCTGTTGTGCTTGCAGATACGGACAGCATGGAGTGAGGTTTGAGTTCTGATATTGGCTCGTCATCCTTTGCTGCCTTTTCGAATGAATATGCGGAACGGAGATGTACCTCATAACCTTTTTAAATATTAGAAATGATTTACTATTCACATTGAATTGGACGTAGTAATACGTTATCATGTGGGAATAAAGTTGATGTAATTTACATATGAGGAATAGGGGGCAGAGCGTATATATTTCAGCGCACGTGGCTGAAGTTTATTGGGTAATAATTTATAGTTCATACATTTCGTTCAGTGTTGTTAATTAATATCCTTCCAACTCATTCAATAAATGATCCATATTGTACCTGTAATAGAATTGTAAGGTTGAATTAACATGAATTGCTTAATCAGATTGAGAATCAACAAATTTCTCTCTATTTTGAAATAAGAAGAGATTGGCTGGAATTAAAAATATATATTTAAATTAATTACCCTAACAATGTTGTCCTAGACTCCTTTTTTGTCCCATTCAGGTCTACTACTCGCATTCAAAAACAAATATACCAGAAATATTGTTCAATGACAGCCAGGGAAGCGACACTAACACTTGAGATGCAATGGTCACATCTTCCCAACCTTGGACGGTGATGGGGAAGACAAAGCCCGGCGGCTGAGTGGGCGGTGATTGTCTCTTCAGAGCTTGGAGCCTTGAGGCAGCAGACTAGCTTTGATTTCTGAATGATGGCGTGCTTCTCTCCAGTTTCGAAATCACCCGTTGCGTTTTGTTTTCGAATTTAGGGTGAAATAACTATAGCCACCAGAGAATACTTATCCAAACTGACATATCAGCGAAAAATTTTCTTGTGCGATTCAGTACGTATTAATCCAATTCATACAGAGGTTGTGCCTATTGCATTGTAATCTCACGCCCTTGTTTTGGAAATGTCAGCTCGTTTATTATCATATTCTCTCGGCATTTCGAGAGTTGATTTATAAAAAATTTTGCATATTATTATGGATTCACTTTTCGGGACGTCGTAAAATTTAGCCTGGGCTTGCTAATTTAGCGAGTTTGAAGGCCGCCGAGGTTTTGCTGCTGTCACGCACGGCACCGACACGTTGTAAACATGCCCATAACTTGTCAATAATCAACGCACGCCCTGCTTTGTTATCTTCTTTGCTGTCCGGCATAAATCCGTTGAATTAATCAGTTTGTTTTGAAGCTAGTCGCCTGCTCGTTACAATCTGTAATGGCCCGTTGATGGTGTCAAGTGTGCGTCTTATCCTACTTTTCAAGGCAGAACCAGGCGAACACTTGCCATCTTGAAAATATTTGGGCTCGCTCGATGTTATTCCGTGTCTCATTTGTCGTGTTCTGTCGTTACTCGCCAGTTGGTAAACGTGCTTACCTATATAGTATTCATCAATTAGATTAGTGCTAATTTGGCTAGATACATTCTATGATTTGCCCCAAACATGGTCTTAGTCACTCTTTAACGTGCCTCCCAGTATTTCGATCGGTTTATTTTCTTTTATTAATTAGTATTATTTGACTGATGTTGTTATATTCATATCTTCGAAATCGTCTCTATTTTTTTGGAAAGGCAATGTCTATAACTTGAAACAGGAAGACGATGTAATAAATCTACCAAAAATACGATGACGATGTAATAAATCTACTAGTCGATGTGTAATATCTGGTTTTTGATGCGCAAATATTTTCGAACACGATTGAAAGCTTTACGACCGCTTATCCAATCACTGAAATTGGAGGAAACCTCTTCTGCCCTGGAGCCTTTGCGGCCGCCCCGCCTGGAACCGTAACAGCCATAAGCTAATTTCACTTCGTAATCTCCGGTGAGATGAAGTGAAACCTCCGGAAAAACTTACCAGTTCCGTCACTCACTGGACTTGTTTTCACTGCGTAGAATGCGGGACGTGATCGAAAAGCAGGCCCGTATCCAATTTGTTGAACCGTGTTTGCGATTTCACTTTCATCAGAGGCCCTAAGCTTCAAACGATTCTTAAATTGTTTTGACTCCTCGCAATAGAAAGTAAATCATCTGCGCTAGATATATTTTTATATTGCGTGATCCAGAGCCTTAGAGTAATTATCAAGATTAAATACAGCCAATTTTAGAGCCAAGTATATAATTGGGAAATCGATTATTAGGGAATACTTGATAATTCTGAAATTAAAGTCGAATACGTTATCTATGTTCAGCGCTTTTCCCTCCGACTTGTTGACAGAAAAATTTTTGTGGTTGTTGTTAGTCTTTGTCGGAAAACTTTTTGTTTGCTCCTAAAAACTTAGGTATTTTATAGTTGAAAACCGAAATAATTTCGAAGCTGAATTTTTTAAGTGCGCAATATTTGATCCGTCTTGGATCCATGGCCAAAGCCCTTGCTTATTATACTGCAATTGTCGAATTTATTTAAGAATTTAAGGCTATTTTTCCTAAATTACAATGGTTTAATCTCTCAAAATGGTTTCTCTAGAATCACTTCACTGTGCTCTGTTTTTTTTTCTTGCAGTAAATTGAACGCTCATTTAGATTTTTTCTCAAGGTTGACAACTCCGTTTCGAAATTTCGAACTATGTTACGCGTTTCCATTCTCTTCACATGCAAAGGTTTATTCAGCATAGCTTACCATTCACAGCCTGCAGCATAATAACTTTTGGTTCATATTTTCAAAGACTTATTTCATGAACAGACTTCTTTATTGTTGGTCCTGTCGACTTGCTCTCCTGGGCAGTGCAGTTCACTTTACCCGCTGTTGCTCAACTAAACGAAGGGCCTGATTAGAAGGAAGGGGCTACGCCACCAGGCGACCCTTCCATTAGCAAAATTGGCCCTCGTCTGCTTTATATATAAATTTACTTGTATGGATATTTGCTCGCTGTGTACTCCACTTCGGTTATTGTTTGCCTGTTTCCAGGCTATATAATATATGTATATATTGTCAAATCACGCCTGAGGTCCGTTAATCATGATTTTGTATGTTATGTTGAAGTTTTTATTCTGATACTTTTCTCGAGCTCACATTTTTTCAGTATTCCGATAATCTATCAATTTTTGAGTAATCTTTATTGTTGAACATGAAAAAATTAGGGATTCACAGACAAATGACTTTGTCCGTTTTTAGTCAGATTAAAAAAAACTATGTATCACTTTTTGATCGTCATTCACGCGTAGCAATCTCCTTGGTTATATTTTTGCTTCAACATCAGCGCAGTCTTTGCATTTCAATGAAGGAAGCCGTTTACAGAGAGTGCGCTCTCGAGCAAAGCTGTCGGAGATGTCGGAGCGAATGGTTTTTAAATTTTGAAGAGCTGTACTTCGCGCGATGTATCCTGTTCCTTTGATGAAGATAGACACTTTTTAGCAACGCTTGGATGTGAGGGCTGCGCGAATTGTTCCCTCGTTGTGGCTCTAATTGAAACCGCAAAATTTTGTACGCTGTGATAGACATAACTTATTCCTTACTTCAAATTTATTAGGAAATATTTCTCAGGCCTGAAATAGGCTTGGTAAAGGCGTTACTGAGCATGTTTGAAAATTCTTAGTTGCGAATTAGTTGAATTTGTCTCGTTAAGAACGGCTCAAAATAGTGGCATTTTCTTTCTAGAGGGTAAACGAAGTATTCTTTCAAAAGTACACTGAATAGAAAAAATATTCTTTCCAAAAGTTGCACTAAATTGAAAACTGGCTACTTGAATTAGCCTCTTTCTTATGCTACGCGTTCATGAAAATTTTCGCACCTAAAAGCAAACGAAAGTGCAGCACACGAAACCATACATATAAGGATTATTAGTATTGGATGGCAGAATTTTCTTGTTTATACACGTGCGATTGATGTACTTATTTCCACCAAAATTTCAATGGTTAATGCTTCTTCTAACTTGAAAATGAATGTTTGTTGCATTCGAAACGTCGTTAATAAACAAAAACTACTTTCTGAAACTTGCCTTTTAATCTACCGTCATTGAAGAAAAGTTACACTCCCTGATAATATAAATCAACGAATTCTCTGGTCATCAATCGCATGTGTATAAATAAGGATTATTGGACATTATCGTTCTTTTAAAAAGAAAGATGAATCATGTGAATCATTTGGAAAAATAAGTCATCAGTTTTATATATTACCAAAGCCTTATTAAGCATGTGAATATATGCTTTTCACCTCTTTGTTTTTTTGTGACCAACGATTTTAATTCCATTTAAATGTTAAGTTCCATAGTATATTGCATAGATAGTTCGCTATTCTCTAATTCTTCTCTTAATCTTTTCTTTGATTGTAATTACTACAGTTAATGTTTGTCAAGAACCCTGAACCATTAATGACTAATCGATGACCTCTTGGCTTTTCCTAAGTTCCTTCGTAAATAAATAAACTTTACACGGCAAGCATGCCCGCTTCCTGCGTGCAGCTCAGGGTTATATTGAATTGTTCAGGGTTATATTGAACGAAAAAAACTCAAGAGAGTAATTATTAAGGCTTTATTCGTTAATTCGTCATGACTATAGATAATTCAAAGAAGATTTTCCGTTACAGAGATTTTATGGTAGATTTGACCAATTACCATAAATTTGTTCTTTTCTACAGGTTTTTCCACGTGGGGCAAGAAAATGGGACGCAAGTTAGAGCAGCTGACCAAAGGAGACAGCAAAGAACACATCCACTTTCCGCTCGGCTCTACGCGTGCTAAAAGAAACAAGAACAACATCAGTAAAACCTCCGCCCTTGCCGATGTTCCAAAAAATGACACAACATCGAAAGAGCAAAATAACGATGCCGAAACGAGCAGTCAAGACTCGAGAGTGCCGAGGAAAGCGAAAGTCGATCGTGTTGAGAGCATCAGAAACTTGTTCCGGCGCTCTCGAAGTTGGGACTCTTCGAAGGATTTGGATGATGTGCCATCCAAAGACGAGACTGAAGCAACATCCACAAGCTGCGATTTGCTAAGCTCGTCCACGGAACGCAGCCATGCAGTGGAAGACGATGATTATGAATGCATTACGTTATGTCCCGAAAATACATCTAATAATAGCCCCAGTTTGCTGTATAGAAGCGCCTCAGCATCTACTCTCCCAGCATCGACTACTAGTTCCTCCAATTGCAACAGCGCCAACTCGAGCATAGCTGTTAATTCCACGGATAATTCGGAAATTACTCCTAGCGACGACCTTAATGAGAAGTCAAGTGACGGGCTTGCAGAAAACGTTGAGAAAACAGTCAAAAAAGGTGCTTTTCCTTATGCATTCTTGAGGTCTAGACTGACGTCGGTGGCAGAAGAGCGGTCGTCTCCAAGGGACGAATGCGGCGACAGTGGACGAGGGACTGGTAGCCAGTGTGGCAGTGTTTCCGATATCCGCACTTCCTATTCTGAAAATTCCGATTCAAAATCTTTTTCGGAATCTTCCGACAATAAATCTTCGTGTTCTGAATCCTCAAACCGAGATGAATACGAGCATGATGATGGCAGCAATTTTAAAATAGAGAAAACTTCGAAAAATCCTGTGGAAACGCGTCGAGTTTTGTCACCCATTCCAGCTCCTTCAGGTTTTGGCGACAACGATTATGTGGTGACGGTCAAGGTAGACGGCGACGCGACACGCTCAGCTACGTCAATCTACATCAAACCAAGCGATGATGACGACTCAGTTTTCACTTCTAGTGGTGATTTTAAAATAAATAGAAGTCCCGCTGAACTAAAGTCTAGTCTAAAAATCCCTATGACTGACGAGGAAAAGTTACTTGCTCTGGGCAGTGCAAACTGCCATAAATGTCCTCACTGTAACCAATTGAAATTCAA